>NW_024003752.1:15985-148248 GCF_014805625.2 Glossina fuscipes
ATTCACAATTTTAGCCGCCTGGCTTGCATTTTCGCCTTTGTCAAAGAAAAACTGTAAAATGTACCGAATTTTCTCTTTGTTCACTTCCATTTTTTAACACGCTGTAACTCACAACTGAATGCACCAAACAAAAAACAGCAAAAGAATTTTTTTTTATTGCGAAATGTTACCTTTCCAACGAGCATATATATGAAATTGTTTGATCGATATTTTACGAGAAATCTATTAGTGCAGCCATCTACCGAAAAAATAATGGATTTCTTTTTCCCCAAACCAATATTTGTCAAACACGGTTTCGATACAAAATTTGCGAATACTATAAAACGGTCTTGATATAACACGATTTGAAAATATCGAATATGTGTTTAGCTGAATTAGTTTTAATCATTTTCTGCTTTTGATTTATGATTATTAAAAAAAGTTTTAACTAACTTCAAGAAAAAAAAAACAAATTTGGTGTAATTTTCGATGAAAATTAATTTTGCGATCGTCATTATAATTGTTTTTTTTTTATTTATTGTTATTCTTCAATGGCATTCATTATTCATCAGTTAATGAAAAGGAATTGTACAATTCTTTTCCATATAATAAATCACTTACGGAATAAGAAATAGAAATTTGGATAAAAAAAAATATAAAATTATGAAGCTGCCTTGTAAAAGCAGTGTTCAATTTTGCAATGGAGTAGCAAAGAGTAGTTTAACAAAGCTAGAAATTGGAAAAAGCTAAATTTAATTGAACAAGTAATGAAATGAACAACAGCATGAAATATAAACCAACCATCAAATGTACCCCGTCACAAGAATTCCGATCATAGTGTACTTCGAGTACGTTCAATTGAAACACTTCCGTGAAAATGTGGTTTTTCGGTTGAAAACGGCTGCTGCGCGCAAACACACATATAAGATAAATGAGTACAGGA
Source organism: Glossina fuscipes (assembly GCF_014805625.2). Lineage (NCBI taxonomy): Eukaryota > Metazoa > Arthropoda > Insecta > Diptera > Glossinidae > Glossina > Glossina fuscipes. The sequence continues at coordinate 16,908 of NW_024003752.1, forward strand.
TGCATCGGGCCAGAGGAGATTGCTGCCATTGCAAAAGAAATAAAGCCAAGAAAGCGCCAGGCTCTGATGGTATCCCTAATTGCGCTATTAAGCAAGCTATGTTGGTAAGGCCTCATATGTTTGCGAGCACATTCAATGCTTGTTTGAAAGAACAAATTTTCCCAGATAGGTGGAAAAAACACACACTGGTGTTGCTGCCAAAGCCAAATAAGCCGTCGCATGTTGCAAATGCACACCGCCCTATTTGTCTATTGGATACGATAGGCAAGGTGTACGAAAGGATCGTTCGAAATCGTTTAGAAGCATCTCTGAAGAGATGTAAAGGGCTGTCGGACTTCCAATTCGACTTCAGGAAGAAGAAAATCCCAATGGATGCAATAAAGATGGTCACAAATACCGCAGCAGAAGCGATTAAAGGTACACGATGGATGGAAGGCAATAGAAAGTATTGCTTAGTAATAGCATTAGACATTAAGAATGCATTCAACTCAGAAAACTGCTATTGTTGCCATACAGGAAAGAAGAGTCCCACCGTATCTGATAAATATAGTGGCTAGTTATTTTACTGGCAGGAAACTGTATAAAGGGTGCAGAGAGAGGCTGATCACTCGAGGGGTACCTCAGGGATCAGTCCTAGGCTCTACACTATGGAACGTAATGTACGATGATATCCTGAGACTACCTCTCCCAGAGGGAGCATCCATCGTGGGTTTTGCTGACGACATAGCGATAACTATCGTGGCGACAACTATGGAGGGTATTACCACTACAGCGAATAAAACCACCGACATGATCAAGAGGTGGCTGCGGTCAGTGGATTTAGAGCTGACGGATTTTTTTTTTTTTTTGATGAGAAAACAGAAGCGGTATTAATCTCTTCTAGGAAGAAAATGGAGTAAGTGACTATCCAGGTGGGCGATACGAGGATACAGTCTCAAGAAGCCATAAAATATCTGCAATCGCAGACTATCGTTTAAACGGCACCTGAAATACACGGGCGAAAAGGCTACGAAGGTAGCAAAGTCGTCGGCGCGCTTTCTGCCAAACTTGCGTGGCCCTAGGCAAGACCGTAGAAAGCTGATCGCAGAGGTGGTAACTGCGACAATAATGTACGGCTCTTCTGTGTTGAAAAAGGCTTTAGCTATCCCGGTATATACGAGAGACATACAAGCAGCATACAGGCTATGCGCCGTAAGGGTGTGCGCCGCATATCGGACGGTGTCGGAGGATGCGGCCTTGGTCATCGCTGGCATGATGCCAATCGACCTGCGTGCTAAAGAAGGCCAGTGTAGAGCCGAATTTCGCAGACTGTCGGCTGATGCATCTAGGCAGCGTGCAAAACAGCGACTAGTGGAAGAGTGGCAGGAGCGCTGGAGCAGAGCGCGTAAGGGTAGGTGGACGCATCGACTCATACCAGATTTACGGCCCTGGGTGAATAGGCAACATGGTGAGGTTGATTTTTATTTGACACAGGTAATTAACGGCCATGGCTGCTTTAGGTCATATTTGAATAGGTTTAGAATAGAACAGGACCCATTCTGTAGTTTTTGTGCATCGAAGACGCTGAACACGTTTTCTTTGTCTGTCCGAAATACTATAACGAACGACAGAGACTACAGACGGAAATTGGAGTGTTACCTCTGCCCGACAATCTTGTAACAAATATGTTGCACGACCTGAATATATGGAAGGCGGTGGGAATGTTAGCCGCAAACATTATGCGAAAACAAAGACAAGAAGAGCGTCAACATAGGCTGTTAAGTAGTGCCTAAACGGCTACCCTCCCTGTGAAGGTATACCTAAACGGTCGTGCCACAGGGTAGGGGATATAAGGGGTGGTTTTTAGCGGGTTAAAGTTTCGCACTGCCCTAACGGGCGCGTGTTGAAAGTTTGCCTCACAAAAAAAAAAAAAAAAAAAAAGTACAGGATGTATATGCGACATGACCACCAAAATACGATACGTATATTCCTGCACCACTGCCAATATCTGTATTACTATTCTTGCGAACGGATATTTATTAAATATTGTGATTTTCCCTATGAATTTTGTGCAACTGCTATTGGTAGCATTTAATTTAATCTCCAGTTGTTCTCACCAAAGTTCATCCTCAATTTATTTAATATTTTCGTCAGCAGCAGCATGGAACCGTCATCAGTTCCATCAACATCTTATGCCGAGCGCTCAAACAAAATTGTACGTCATCATGAGTTATAGATTATATATGTAACTATTCTCTTCTTAATTTTAACGAATAACGTTTAAAGAAAGCGATTATATTATGCTTTCTTTTCTTTTTCAATTTTTGCGAGAGCATAAAAATGTATAGCTTCTTTTTAAAATATCAGGAATTTAATAAAACAAAAAATAATATAAATATAAAAAAAGGACATCAGAATTTTTTTTTGGTTGAGCGACAAATAGGCTTAGGGGCCCAAGCACCTAAATTCAGGGTTTCCAGAACGCAAAAACAGAGACCATATCTAGAATATCGTATAGTCCTCCTTTGGGCTAGCACGGTAAGCTTCTTTTCTCCGTTCTTCATAGCAGTAATGACGTGCGCATTCGTCTTTGGTAAATCTAACTGTCTGCGGTGTGTGTGACACGTAGTTAGATAGCAGTACAATTAATGAAATGTTACCCAAATTGGAAATAAATAAATTTGAGTTTCTCACTATGAGTTTCTGACTTGTAAGTTGACTCGACAGACACAAACAGAAACGAGAAGGACCGGAGAATGACGACTTTCAATACGAGACTTTGATATAAAAATCAAACATCGAAATGCCTTGTGTTTAAAGCACGTATGTGATTTAAGCAAGATGTCTATCGGGAATCATAGCGATATCAATGTGGCGGACAGATGAATTTGGAAAATTACAATAGACAAAGGTGAGTAGCTATACTCAATGCAATTACAAGATGATACCATAAAAAACATTATATGCTTAAAAAGTTTTGAACTGAATGGCGTGTAATTTTACTGTGCGCAGTGCATACGAACAATTACAATGTTCATAACTGATAAATACAATTTTTTCTGTATATTTTGTTTTAACGGTACAATAGTGACAGTTATATAAAATGTGATAAATTTGTATTTCGCCTCTTTTAAAGAAAATTTTAAGTGGTTTTTAATGATTTCTGTAATTCTATTAACATTATTGCTGTGTGGTTTTGCCATTTTCAGAACCAAACTTGTTAAATCAACGATCAACTAATAATTGTGCTATTATAAATGGAATTTGCAGCTTTATGATCCTGGTTAATACATAAAGATCTCTGAATTTCAGTGTTCTCTTACATTCTCATCAAAAGAAAAACAGTTGACTAATGTGCTCATAAAGCAGTAGTTCTGGCAACTTTATCGTTGTCAGCCGCGATTTTTGTCAATACAGCCGACCGAACTGCCTATGTGACTTTCGTAAGTGCGACAGTTTCCAGGGTTACCAACTCTAAATTGTTGTTGGGCAAAGGCATAAACCTTTGTTGTGCTAAATTTTTCTTAGTAACGTTAAGTATAGTACTATTTGCTGAGTGATGGCGTAGTGCAAGACGGTATGCGCAATTTGCTCACGTGCGCATCCTAGACGCGTAGTATTTTATTATATATTTTGTATGCATATAAATTAAGCCTTACAAGTTCACGAAAAATATTGATTTATCGGCTGTAAAGGGGTATACCTTACTGCCTATAATGTAGGGCAAAGGCCGGAAAGAACGTAAGGGGGGAGACAATCACACGGAACTATTTGTATTCAGTTTTGTCGAGAATGGTAACCGTTGTCAAGCAAATAGGTCGGCTGCGAATATGTCGTCCGCTGAATAATCGTTAGACTTGTGTGAGCTTACGCGGGGGTTATGTAGCGTTTGAGTACAGGGAAGAGCCTATCAAAAAATCGAAAGACAATAGCGATAAAGTACGGTATTCGATTGTCGTCTACACGCAGGGCATCAGCATCTATTCCGTCGTGACTCGAGCTCCTGCTGCTGCGTGTAAGTGGAGACGACAGCTAGCGTCAAGTAATACTTTGGCGAAGATAAAAATGGTAACTGACCGTCAACATAAATACGTCTTCAATACCGAACACATAGCGTTTTCTGCAGTCAGAAATATTGTCGCTCTGGTTAGCGAGGATGAGACATGTTTGGTCTACCCACCGAAAATGCGTGCCTTAAACGCCGGCTTGAAATTTGCGGCTAACGTTTCCCGCCTGCTAATTCTTTGCATGGAGTGCCACGATGCTGGAACGGCTGAGCCATAGTTAAACCAATGCACACGTGTCGCTAAGAAAATTGTGGAGCAAGTGGGCCTGATGTTTGGTTTGCGGATAGACCATGTCAAACTTATTGATGCGGCTCTTCTTATGCTGTCTATAGCGCAAAGGGAAAAGATTGTGGCTAGAACAAGGCCGGAAGTGAAGTGTAGAGTCAGTCCATTCAGTCCATTAGTCCGAATCACTTTTAGCAAATGAATCTCAACGATACGTCCTCCTCTGGTGAGCGCTTCGACAAGAATGCCCGCCTGGTCTTCGAGCCTGGGATTAAAGCGGGCAGTGAGTGATTCATCCATTTGAAACTGGTGACGTCGATGTCCCTTTTACCAATAGGACGACTATGGGGTGGTTTATTATCAATAACATAATCATTTTAGATAGTGCCTCGTTCTCACGCGAAGATGAATGCATCCATATACTAAACTAAAATATATTTAAGTGCATTTCCTGTTAATAAGACATCGCCTCTGCTGTAATAAATTTGTCAGCGGCTAAGGGTATTTTTTCATTCAAGTATTTAAACCTTACAAATATTGCTCTGCATTATACCAATTTTCCAAAATAATCGGGAATTTTGGGCACATATTCATTTTTCATAACCATCTAAGCCCTATGCTAGGCGACGGCTTCAAGGTAAAGTTTATGCGGCACTTGTGGCTAGTGCTCTAATTATGGCCGGACTGACGGGGGGTAAATGGGCGGAACTTGGCTGAAGTTAATTTTTTATACTGATTGATTTTTATACTATTGTATTGCTCACCGTAAGTTTCTTAGACTTGTGCCGACAATCATTAATGCGCTGAGCGACTCATCCAAGAAGGATTCACCGGCCGTGCTTTTTCTGCAGGGCTTGAAGAATCGACTTTTTATCTTGTCTTCCTGGACTAAATGTGGATTTATTAAAAAAGTTTGTAGTACTTTGCCACAGCTTTAAGAACAAACATGGCGTATTCAAGGAGTCTAAGATAAGGTTTACGCTGACGTCACTTATAAGAGAACTTTTTCCACATGACCACCTTTGCGTACTTGGTAATCATTTTTTCCCAAGCCCTTTCTGACTGTAAATTTATAAGTTACAGTTGTTTTAATGGCGCTCCATTTGTAATTTTCAAAAAAATTGAAATATTTGTGTTTCGTTCGTTGGCTAAATAACTACACTCGAGCATTAAATTGACAGTCAGCCAATAAAGTGCCCCTGCCGAAAGCGGTCCAAAACAGTTAGAAAAGGAAACGATCTAACAATTTCTGTAGCGAGCTAGCATGAACAAACTCTCATGCAAAAAGCCATAGCATAGCAAAAGCATAACCCACAAGATAAAAGATTACATTAATCTTTAAAGCCCCGTAGTGGTGCCTCGAGAAGGAGGAAAATAACATTGAGCAACGTTCAGATGCGTGACCTCATTTTTGGCTAGTGAAATGAGGGGAGCTACCTGGGGATTTTGACAAAAGTCTTTTCCTTTCATTTAAAGTGGCTAAACGCAAAGGCCACCAAAGCATCCTTTTACTTTCAGGTAAGGTAAAACATGGAGTATAACACCACAAATGGTTTACTATACGATACATCTCCTGGACGTCCTTCTTTGCTTAGTGAAATATTTAACCAGAAGCGCGCTTCTCATCTCTTATCTGCTTATGATTACTGCTTATCTAACGAATCAACGTTTTCGAGGTTGGAATGGTTCAAAATAAGATTCTTCACTCAAAAGCACATCAATGTTGCCAGGACGGATCTGCTAAGGTTATTTTACTAGGGATTCCCTATTCTATATTAAGTTCTACCATTGGTTATTATGACACAATGTCAGACAAAACGAATGTTTCTGATCGTGTTGAATAATCACTATTCTTAAATAGTACGTTCATATTCTATGCTGCGAAGACCCCTTGCTTTTGCCTATGCCATCAATCTCTATGATAGTAGGGTTTACTGGCGTTTCCTAGGCGTTTGACTAATTTCGTAGTAGCAATATTAATGTGTAATGCTGAGTCGAGAATAGCGCGACAATTTGCATTGAACCCATTGGATGCCTTTAATGTAATAATTACAGTACTTAAAAGCACATATCGGCGTTTTGGCGACTGACAGCGTCCTGTTAAAGTTGTAGATGGTTGCGAGGGAATAGCTGCTGCTTTAGCTATTGCCAAACTTCCTTGTTTATCGGCGCCTGTTGAGACTGTAAATCATTGATGCCGTTATTAATATTTTTGGTGTGTGGCAACATGTTATGACTGCGACCGCAGTTTTTACATTTTCTTGCCTTGCAATTTTTGATCACATGCCAGGATTTAGGCAGTTGAAACAATGTTTGTTGTCGTTTACCAATTTGCGACACTTGGTTCAGGAGACTTCAAAAATGTTGACTATCGATATAATACAAGTTGTGCTTCTCCACAAGCAATAGAGGATCAGAAAATCGCGTCAGCGTTCGCAAATGTTAATTCTCAATCAAATTTAAGAAATTTAGCTTTATGCTTACTTGATTGTCTAAGACTAGCACATAAACCAATACTAACTACCAAGGATTTAAGAAACAATATTCTGGCACTTAAAAAAATTAAATAATGCAAAACGGGCATAAATTAATGATTTTAAACAATCACATCAATGTGGCTAATAAAAGTGCAACTATGCAAAAAATACGTTTGACAAAAATACATTGCTTGACCAATTGGATATATTTACAGAAAAGATTGCTTAATTGATAAAATATATTAATACTACATTAAAAAAAAAATTATTTCAACTACTCTTAAATATTAGTTTGGGGAAAAAGAAATCCATTATTTTTTCGGTAGATGGCTGCACTGATAGATTTCTCGTAAAGTGTCGATCAAACAATTTCCGACCCTGTACGTTTACATACTGTACATTTCGCAGTAAAAAAAATTCTTTTGCTGTTTTTTGTTTGGCGCATTCAGTTGTGAGTTACAGCGTGTTAAAAATGGAAGTGAACAAAGAGAAAATTCGGTACATTTTACAGTTTTTCTTTGACAAAGGCGAAAATGCAAGCCAGGCGGCTAAAATTGTGAATGGTGTTTATGGTTCCGATACTGTAACAGCCAATTATGTGCAATTTTGGTTTCGTAAATTCCGTTCAGGAATTTTTTATGTTAAAGATGCACCTCGCACAGGTAGGCCGGTCGTCGAAAATCTCGATAAAATCGGAGAAATGATCGAAGTTGACCGGCATGTTAGCAGTCGTAACACCGCCCAGGAGCTAAAAATCGACCATACAACAGTTTTAAACGATTTACACAAAGCTGGATTCAAAAAGAAGCTCGATGTTTGGGTGCCACACCAATTAACAGAAAAAAACATGAGGGATCGAATTTCCATCTGCGAAGCCTTGGCCAAACGGAATGAGATAGACCCATTTCTTAAACGGATGGTGATTGGAGATGAGAAATGGATCACATACGATAACCCTGTGCGAAAACGATCGTGGTCAAAGAGCGGTGAAGCAAACGGTGGTCAAACCAGGACTAACGGCCAGGAAGGTTTTGCTATGCTAGGCTAACAAAAGTCAGACTGTGGTGATTTTATTTTTTGGAGAGCAAAACCCATAACTGGCGTAGTCGGTAAAGGACCACGAAAACTAAATAAGTGGAATTTATTTGGCAAAGTGAAAGTCTGAATAAGTGCACATTATTAACGTATATAATATAGATATAAAAGCAAATAAGTAAATTTAAGCAAAAATATATAGTGCCAACGAGCTAACGAAATTTAAAAAAAAGCATAAAGGGAACCCCGCCGATATAGAAAATAAAAACAACTGTATACAAGCAGTTCGTGTGAATTAATAATAAATACTTCAAAATTAAAGAAACATTTGCTGCATGTAGATATGTAAACTAAGGATATATGTATATATAAACGCTTATATGATAAAAATTAACTAACCCACTTTCGCGCTTTCTTTCAACTTGAAAGAAAAATAAGAAAAACGAAGTACGGAAAACTGGCGTCAATCCAAATTGTTCCTCCTCTTTAGAAACAAAAGAAGAAAACAAATCGCTTCAATAAAAAATACAAAACATAGAAATAAGTAATAAAAAAAATATAAAAAAAAGAAAGTGATATTCGGCGGGGCCGTATCTCGCAAACTCATCACTACGCTTTTCGCACTCTACTCTCCACGTTCTTTTATTTGACACCCACATGATATTATTAAGAAAAAATAAATCGCGGTATCTACCATATTCATTTTAAAATGAACCCATTTTTAGACAGATAATATGGTGTTACGGAAATGCCAAATCCTCTTCATTCCAGCTAAGCAATAAAATCCTTAAAGAGGGAAAAACCAAATGCACATTCGCAGCGCGTCATGTAGCTGCCGGCCGAGGAAAACGAGTACCAGAAAAGCAGATTAACGAATTCAAAATCAATTTATAAAATTAGATAATGGAATAGAATGGTAAAAATGTATATAAATAGAATATTTGTGAAAAGCAAAGTGAGTAGAAAAAGAATGTCTAATTTGAGCAGTTGAAAGGATTACCAAAAATAAATTGTGAATAATCCTATGTTTAAAGAAAATAATTGTAAATAAAAGAACTTTGAAATGCATTTCTCTTGAACAAAATATCCACAGTCCTGTGATACGGACTGAATCTTAGAAAAGCGAATTTCATAACAACTGATGTCAGAAATGAGATTTTGGAAACTAAGAGAAATGGTGAAATTAGAGGGACTCAAAGTGGATCAGCTAAAACACGAGCTGGGAAAAAGAAACCTTCGTACAGCTGAATTAAAACAAAGACTGGTCGAACAGCTAGAAAAAGATCGACAACACTCGTTCATACTTTAATTCGGATACTATATCGAGGGAACAGAGACGAGAAAATACTGTAAAATCAACGCATGCTGCGAACACATATAGACGAAACGTACCAGCTAGTTGGATACCAGAATAAATTGCCAAGGAAGAAGATACAGGCGCCGTGAAAAGTGAAATAAAAGCCTTAAAAAAGAAGCGGCTAAGCTACAAACTAATGACGTAACCACCAGCTCTATAAAAATAAAAACACCCCTATTTGACGACACCACTAACTTAAACGCATTCAAGATACAATTTGATGTTGTTGCAACAAAAAATATGTGGGATGATGACGGAATAATAATAATAATAACCTCCTTGGACGGAACAGCAGCGGAAATTATCCAGATAATCCCGGAAGGAAAAAGAACGGAATTCGCGGAAATTCATCCAATGCATCCATATTGGAAAGGTAATATGGTAGTAAACATGTGAAGAAAGAGTTGTCTTCGCGCTGCCAGAAGCTGAACGAAAGAATCCTAGATTATGCTCTCGAAATCGAACGCTGGGCCAATCTCGCGTATATCGGTGTGCCCAACGACGGAAAGACTAAAAATCGACTTCGTGACGCGGAGCTTAAAAAAGCTGTGTGGACGTTACCTAAAACGCCGTTTACAAGCAGATAGTGTGCTATGGATGTCAACCATGAAGGTGAGACGCATGGAAGTAACCAGCGAGAACAATAATTCGGATGTGGTCTGCTTCGCCAAGTCCTGCACGAAAATAAGCGAATGCCGGCTTGTTATGTCTGCGAAAAACCTGGTCATTTTGCGTGGGAATGCCGGTCGAAACGCAAAAGAACAAACTCCACATCACCTACACGAATTAGTAGTGAAGAATGTCTGCAAAGGTAGAATAAGAAGAAGAGACCAAAAGCAATCAACAACGGTGAAAGGATGAGTACAGAAACATTTCGTATATACATCGGGAGCTACTGCAGTACAAAACTTTGCAAAAAATGGATATGTAAAAATGACATGTTTTTTATTTTTTGCCCCATAATTACATGTGGAAAATCACACAATACTATGCGTAAACAGTCGTTTAACTGAATCAATATTCCCATCAAACGAACAATATGGGCTTTGCTATTATCTCATAGTCTCAGCTTTTAGACTTAAGTTCGCTTATTTAGTTTTTTTGTTTAAACCTTTGTGCTAATTACTTAGAACCTTTGTTCTTTCTATTACGCTTTAAGCTGTATTCGCAAGGTTCATAGGCAGAAAAAGTTTAACGTGTAGAGTTTTCACCAAAGCAAAAAGCTTTCAAGTACTATTTAACATCTCCTAAGCAGAGATATTGCTCAAATGTATATCCTACATAGTTTTGAATAAGTTTTTATTTCACCTTACCCAATTAAGTGGAAATCAAAGCATTTAAAGGCATTGCACAAACATTAAAAGAAAAAACGACTTGAAACCAACAATGAAGAATGAAAACTCAATAAGTGGCGTCGTAAAACCTTTTCCGACTAATGGCACTGGCACGCGAGTAATCCAACTTCTATATCAAAATGGTCTAATTACCAGACTTGTGAGCTTGTCTTCTATCAGTCAACAACAGCAAAGTCAGTTTTGCTATTTGATGTTCACACTACTAATTACATTCGACTTAACCCCCAAATATTTTTTTAGCGCGATTCAAAAGAATAAATAACTTTACAATTGCAAGAAAACACCCATACACAATCACGTCAATTACAAATTATACTGTTACAGAAATCCCAAATCCTGTTCATTCCAAGTAAGGTAATAAAATCCCTAAACAGGGAAAAACTAAATGCACATTTGCAGCGCGTCACGTAGCTGCCGGCCGAGGAAAACGAGTACCAAAAAAGCAGGTTAGCGACTTAAAACTATAAAATTAGGTACTAGTAATATGATAGTAAAATTTATATAAATAGACTATTTGTGGAAGGGAGGGCTAGTAGAAAAAGAATACTTGAGTTAAGCAGTCGAAAGTATTGCGAAAAATAAATTGTGAATCTTAAATTTAAGAAAATAAAATTGTAAATAAAAGAACTTTGAAGTGTATTTTTGTTGAACAAAATATCTACGATCCAGTGATACGGACTATATCTTCCAAAAGCGAATTTTATAACAACTGGTGTCAGAAGGCAGATCGCGGAAACCAAGGGAAATGGGGAAATTAAAAGAAATCAAAGTGGATCAGCTCAAGCATGAGATGGGAAAAAGAAAGCTTCGTATAGTCGGTAGCAAAGCTGAATTAAAACAAAGATTGATCGAACAGCTAGAGAAAGGCGGACAGAACTCGTCCATAATTAAATTCGAATATAATATCGACGGAAGGGAGCAAGCCGACAACTCAGAAGGAACAGAAAACTCAGCAACAGTAGGGGAAAAACACAGCAAAAAAAGTTCGCAGATAGTCCAAGTATATCAAACGTTATGCCGTTTATGCAGCAAATGCAAAAACAAATGCAACATCAAACGCAACAAATAGAATCAAAGATTGACGAGAAAATTCAGGTAAATCAACGCATCCTGCGAACACATATAGACGAAACATACCAGCAATTGGATGCCAGAATAAAATAAATCAATCAAAATCAAAACACCCCTATCAAAATAAAAACACCCCTATATGACGGCACCACTAACTTTAACGAATTCAAGCTACAATTTGGTGTTGTTGCAACAAAAAATACGGTGACGGTCGCGTTAATAAACACGTTGAGAGGAGCAGCAGCGGAAATTTTCCAGATAATCTCGTAAAGGAAAAGGACGGAATTCGATGGAGTTATGGATGCATTGGAACGGAAATGTGGTAGCAAACATGTGAAGGAGGTAAGACAACTCTAGGTTTAGAGTTGTTTTCGCGCTGCCAGAAGCTGAACGAAAGCATCCAAGATTACGTTATCGCAATCGAACGCCTGGCCAACATCGTGTATATCGGCGTGTTCGACGACGTGCTGGAAAGATGAAAAATCGATGCCTTTGTTAAAGAACTGCGCGACGCGAACCTTAAAAGAGCTGTATATACTTTACCGAAAACGAAGTTTACGGAAACGCTTGGCTTCGCGCTTACGCAAGACGCAGCTAGTGTGCTGTGGACGTCAAGCATGAAGGTGAATGTGACTTTGCAATTGATTGTGGGATACGACAGACAAGCCGAAGTGTTACGACAACAGAATATCCTTTCAAACTCCGAAGCAATAGTGTGAGCCACGGCTATCCAAGAGCTAAACAAGATGTGGGTTGTCGAGCCGAGCAAACAATGTATGAAAGACAACACCATCATTGGAAAAGCGGTTGTCCCACCGGTCAACAATTTAATACCAGTACGGCTATTAAACCCAACCAGCGTTACGACAAAAATTTACAAAGGAGACATTATAGCGCAATGCCAAAAAGCCGAATACGTGGTAAATCATCAACTCGAAATTCCGAAAACATGCTCAAAGATATCCCCACAGGCCGAAATTCTCATAAAAAGATGGACTAGCAATCTGAATGAGCAACAGAAGATATTTCTTCTTTTGGTATATTTACTAAAAAGTTTTCCTGGAAAATTGGTCCATCTTTGCCATTACAAATTCGGGTGGCCGTAATAATGCTGCGAATAAACACAACTGTGTAATAAACACAGCAGGAGCTGATCCGATTCGGCAACGGCCTAGAAGAATTCCATTGACAAAAAGAGGAGAGGTAGCGGACTTGATCAAAGATATGCAAGAGCGAAAAATTGTCAAACCATCAAATAGCCCTCGGAGTTCGCCAGTAGTTTTTGTTAAAAAAAAGATGGGTCTACCGGATTTTGTAGTGATTATAGGAAATTGAACGAAGTCACCAAGAAGGATAGGTACCCTTTGCCTAGGAGCGACGACACCTTAAATACATTGGCAGGTTTGCAATGGTTCTCAACCTTGGATTTGAAGTGTGGGTACTGACAGGTGGAGTTCACCGAACATAAGAAGGAAAAGACCGCATTTTCCGCTGACGATGGCTTATATCAGTTTACCGTAATGCCATTGGGATTAGGCAATGCGCCTGCCACATTTGACTACCTAATGGATTGCGTGCTAAAAGGGCTGCACTGGAAGACATGCCTGGTGTATTTGGGTGACATTATTGTCATGGGTAAAAATTTCGGGGAACACCCAAAAAGCTGGCAAATGCTTTTCACCGATTGCAGGCAGTAAGTTTAAAATTGAGTAGTGAGAAATGTATGTTCTTTGTTAAGGAAGTGACATATCTTGGGCACAAGGTCTCCAGGACTGGAATTCATACGGATGAAGATAAAATCAGAGCAGTTAAAGAACGGCCACGGCCAAACAATTTGCACGAACTTCGCAGTTTCCTAGGACTATGTACATACTACCACTGCTCGATTGAGGATGATATTGGATAATATGCACCGACAGATTCGGCATAGAAGGCAAATCGTAAGTGACAGGTTGAAAGCAAGATAAGATCTAAGGGCTAACGCTGATGGATTTAAGGAAGAGGATTTAGTGTTACTGTACAATCATTTACGTAAAAAAGGTATGTCACCAAAACTGCGATATAACTGGAAGGGTCCGTACAAAATCATCACAAGGATAAATGACGTGGTCTATCGAATACGAAAACATCCCAGAGGCAGAACTAGATTCAAAGTGGTATACCTAGAACGACTGACCGCCTATCAAAACGACCTCGTTCGGGACAAGATTGCGTGGAAGGTAGTGTAACGGAAATCCCAAATCCTGTTCACTCCACCTAAGTAATAAAATCCTTGAAGAGGGGAAAACCAAATGCACATTCGCAGCGCGTTATGCAGCTGCCGGCCGAGGAAAACGAGTACCAGAAAAGCAGGTTAACGAATTAAAAATCAAGGTACAAGTAATATGTGGTAAAAATGTATATAAATAGAATATTTGTGAAAGGTATAGTCAATAGAAAAAGAATGTTTGATTTGAGCACTTGGAAGTATTGGCAAAAATAAATTGTGAATAACCCTACGTTTAAAGAAAATAATTGTAAATAAAAGAACTTTGAAGTGTATTTCTATTGAACAAAATATCCACGGTCCAGTGATACGGACTGTATCTTAGAAATGCGAATTTCATAACAATATTTTTATTTGAAGTGTGTACAAAATAATATAAAAACATAAAAACTTCAAAAAAGTGAAAAAAAAACACAATTTAATTGCTCGTAACTTTGCGTGGCCATGGCCGATAGATTACATGTTCGTACCTAGAAAGTAGACTGTTTCGTAAAGTAAATGTTAAAAATTTCAAGGTTCTAACTTTTATAATTTCCGAGTAACGAGCAAAAATAAAAAAATTTTTGTTTAAAAAAACTGAGTTGTGTTCAGTTTACGCTTCATTGCGTGCTTGCGCGCTGACCTACTGGGCCCACTTCCAATACCAACTTGCTTGCAAAAACTTCCAATGTTTTTACCAAATTTGAAATCGATATCTTCATTTTTTCGGCCAGGAGAATGCTAACAGCAAACACCACACAGACACACTGACGGACGGACATGGGTAAATCAACTGAGAATTTCACGCTGATTAAGAATATGTATACTTTATAGGGGCTCTAAAGCTTTCTTTTGTATGTTCCATATACCTTGGAAAAAAACAATATGAGTATTCTGTGGTGGATATAAAAAGAGATTTTCTGATCAAATTATGTTAGTCCATTTTAGTAGCGAAGCTAAGTTTTCTCTTATAGTTGACGATTCATCTGTTGCTAGTGGCGGCGCTCTTCATCAATTTTCTAACCGTAAAACTGAACCCATAGCTTTCTGTTCAAAAACGTTGTTAACATCTGAGACGAAATACAGTACATTCCGAAAAGAGCTTTTGGCAATCTTTACTCGAACCAACCATTATCGTAATTTCTTAAAGGAGCGAGAATTTACAGTCTACACCGATCACAAATCACTTACAATTGAATTCAAAACAGAAAGAAGCCATATACCAACAAGACATTTACAATTTATCGCTCAATTCACTTTGTATATGCAATATGTCAGAGGTGAAGTCAACAAAGTAGCAGAGATTTTATCGCTTGCTTACGAAGTCAACGTAATCAGCGAAATTAACTTAAATCTTAAAACACTCATATTAAAACAACAAAATATTAAAAGTTATTTAAACCAACCTAGAAATAACTTATTTAATTTAGAACTAATCTAAGTACGATTTCTCAACTTAAAAACTGAGTTGCGACAAAAATCAACCTAACCAAAGGCCTTTCGTTCCGTGCACATTGCGACAAGTAGAGGAATAATTAATAATAATATTTTTCATCCAGGAACAAGAGCTAAACGCAGATTAATCACAGAACGTTATTTTTGCTCAAAGATATACTGATTGTGGTCATCTCGATTCATTAAATGCCAAAAAGACAAAGTGAATAGACATACAAAACCTCCTAATAGTAAGACTCCAAGGTCATTTCGGACACATACACTTAGATATAATTAATCCACTTCCACAAACAAAATACCCATATATTAACCACTATAAATCGTTTTCACGTTGGCCAGAAGCGATTCCCCTAAGAGAGTGTCTTCATCTACAGTCATTTTTGCCTTCTACAAAAATTATATATGTCGTTTTGGAGTTCCACTTACTACCACTACCGATCAAAGTTAACAAGTTACATCTCAAATGTTTTCAGAATGGAAAAAACGTTGTGGTTCACACAAAATTAACACATTAATGCTTAGGAGGAGGAGGACAATTTTTGGAATCTCCTGTGATGTAACCATGCCTACGAAAATTAAATTTTTATATGGTGAAGAAAATTACTCTTCAAAATTTCTTAGTAAAAATTTATTGATATCAACAAACTAGCATCAAGATTAACTTTGCCGAATCGGAACTATGTAGATCTATTGTCCAAATTAAGCCCACATAAGATTTCTAAGGAAAAATAGCTCCAAATTGTCAAATTTTTGATACTTTTGTTACTTTACGATGAAAATTGTTGTGTAAAAGTAATATGATATAGCCCTTAATCGTATGCATTTTGAATGAAGTAGATGTATTTTTGGGTGTTACGTATGATCGTGCAAACTTCATATACCCTATAATAACTAGACCAAATTATTATAGGATTAATTTTTTTTGGAGCCACTCCAAATAGTATACCAATAATTAAAAAAAGCTAATTTTTAATTTGTTATGGTGTATATTAGTCTATACTAACCGTTGTTAGTATAACGATCAACCGTAGGAAATTTGGGTCACATTGACTTATTCTTTAAATCCGACCATACGTATGAGCTCTCATGGAACACAAGCCCATATATAGCGATAGAGTGTAATTTGTAATTGTAGTGAGGGGAACAATTGAAAACTAAAAAAATCTTTGAAAAGTAAATTAAGTTTGCTAAATTTAATTCACGGCAGTTGACTTTTCGAACGAATGTGTATAATATTTCATGCATTATCACGAAAATGAATGTCCAAATTTATTTAGAATAAAAATATTTTACAATTTTATAACTATCGTAAATGAGTACGGCATTAAAAACACGTATGATACAATACAATCCCTACAATGTTCCTATATTTCTTTAAATTCAGAAGTTAGTACTTACAAACAAAACAGCTCTTTTTTGCGTGAAATAGTTTTTCCACCTCCTGTGCTCCATCCTTTCGGATAAAATCATAAGACGTTGTAATTACGTTGTTAATCTTATGCTTAGCGCCTCAACGATAACACACGTCTTCTAAATTTCAACGTATCCCCAGATACATCTAATGCCATCCTTGAACTTTTCCGGCGTAACCTCAAATGTGAACAATCCTTTTCATACGAGCTTGAGCTTTCAGCTAGTCGTTTTTCGTCAGTAAGGTCTTAAGCTCAGGCTGAATTTTCTTTTAATAAAATTGATTTCAGCTGGCTTCCTGGTAGCTGCGGTAGCATACTATTTTAGAATTATCGCTAACACTCCGTCTAGCCCAGGAGTTTGGCGAGTATTGGAGCTGGCGAGGGCTTTGTTAACGGCTCTCAATCGAAAGAGTAAGGTGGACATCGATTATATTTCTCTTTCAGGCGAAAGCGGTGACTTATTGACCACGTAAATGATAGCAATTTACGTTTATTATTAAGAAATCATTTCTAAAATATTCCAATTTTTAATTTTGAAAATTAGTAAACAAGAGACAATAACATTGCAAAGAAAAAAGAATTTTTCTCCCTTTAAAAAAACTTCTCTTAATGACAGCTTGCGTAGTAGACTGTTTCTGCCAAAACCAAATGACTGTTTTCTTTTCCATCCAAAAGTCCGAAAGTTCAATATGCATTCTAAATTAACATACCAGTACATATAAGCAGTCAGTCCAATCGGAATGATTCCTTCAAAAGTATGTATAGAAAGAAGGAATATAAGATACATAACATGTATATATGTGTAACGGGTTTATTTATTGAGCATCTCTAAAGTTGAGTTTTACCATTGTGTGAACTAAATTATAAATCAATAAAATTAAATGTTAATTAAGACAACGGGACGTGATGTTCAGCTGTGGGCGGCATTCGGACGAAGGGTTTGATATAATAGGCTTGTACTATTATCCGTGCAAACGAGTTCACTGAAAGAGAAGTTTTATAATACAGATACATTGATAAACATAAATTGTATTCATATTGAAGAGCATATTTACGAACAATATGTGAAATGTGTTAGATATGACTATTAAGACGCTTGAGTCTGTGGAAAGCAATAAATTAGCTTGTTATAGTTCTACTTTAATGTTTCAATCTTATAAAAGGTAATTTGGTCCAAATCAATACAAATTACTGCCTAAAAGGTATTAGAAACTAAGAAATAGTTACGGCGTGGTTTAGTATCAGGATGATATGCCAATAAAATCAAAAATTTTTGTTGGTATGCTTAAATAAAATCCTTTTATCATTAAATATTAAATAATCTTAAAGACGAAAAACGATAGGTTTAGGGTCTTTTAAGCTCCTGACAACAATGATGTGAACTCATATTTTCAGGTTATAATTTCTAATATTGCACCTGCTATAAAACCATATAAAAACAAATCATTACTTTTGTATTCTGTTCATTGCACCACAATGATGACATTTGAAAGAGTTGTAAAAAAATTTTACAGTATGCACACATTAAACAAAAATACTGCCGGCACTTGTAAGTTAAACCTTTGGGGAATAGTCAATTCTAACTTTAACTCTCTGGTAAGTAATCAAAATCACACATTTTAAATACATTCACATACAATTCTCAGCAGAAGCGAAATTTAAAATAAAAAATATATATAACAGATAAGTACTCTATAGAATTGTACGACAAAATTGAACATACACAGTTACAACGATATGAATGTATTACTACATACATAAGATATATATGGAAGTATATTAATATGTATATACGGCAAACACATGAGAGAAAAATGATGTACAGTAAAAGCTCCTTATTCGCGCTTCCTTTATTCGTGGTTTCACTATTCGTGAATTAAAAAATGCGACTTAATTCCCATATTCGCGATTACAAATTTCTTTATTCGCGGATTTTTTGTGACTGGTTCCGTAATTGCTTTGTTTCTCAAGTTGAAACTTATTTAAAAAAACAGAATTTAGACTT
The DNA here is from genome assembly GCF_014805625.2 of Glossina fuscipes. NCBI lineage: Eukaryota > Metazoa > Arthropoda > Insecta > Diptera > Glossinidae > Glossina > Glossina fuscipes. The sequence continues at coordinate 35,591 of NW_024003752.1, forward strand.
TAAAGCAGGTCTAGTTTTGGACAATGCACCAGGTTATCCTCGCGAACTTGTAACTATGCATCCAACCATAAAAGTGACAATTTTACCTCCCAACACGACTTTGCTTCAACCTATGGGTCATGGAATAATGCAGGCCTTTATGCTCTATTACATTAGAAGAACGTTCAAAATCATATTGGATAATATGGAATGTTATGGAATGCAGGAAGAAATTTGACATAGCAAAATGCGTCGTACACATTAAAGAATCTTTGGATGAACTGAAGCCATACACATTAAAGTCATGCTGGAAATAACTGTGGCCTGCTCTGACTGCGAAAAACTACGAAGAATCTGTGCAAATTCAAACTTTGACTTCAAACATAGCAGAAATCGCGAATGGAATAGGACGAGATGGGTTCGAAAAGATAGAATCAGGTGACATTCAGGAATTGCTTGAGTCGCAAGATGAAGATTTGACTGAAATCGACTTGGAGGAAATGTTAAATTCACAGCCCATTGAAGAAGAGGCTTCAACAAGGACTGGAAACGTGACATTTAATTTGAAAAATCTTAGTGAAGGTTTAAGAACGGCAAATGAGCTACGCGATTTCTTTATGAACATTGGTCCGTATATGAAACGAGGCAAATTGCTAATGCGACTGCTGCGTCTGAACTGAAGGAGCTTTTAAAAACTACAAAGCAAGAGAAGCTTACAAAATTTTTCAAACCATTCGCTAAGCCTTAATAATTAATCAAAATGTTCAAAAACTTCAATTGAATTGATTTTTTTATATGTATTTTATTTTTTTTTTTTTTTTGTTTTGTCTCCTAGGAACGTATCCCCTATAATCCCATATAAATTACCATTCCGTATTCACGGTTTGCTTTTTTATTTTGTCACCTAGGAACGTACCCCTATAATCCCACATAAATTACTAATTCCGTATTCACGGTTTTTGTCTCCGCGGCATTTTTACGGAACGTATACCCCGCGAATAAGGAGCTTTTGCTGTATATAAGAAAATTATGGGATAGATACGCTAAGTAGCGATACATTTAAGCGGTAACAGTATTTACTCAATATTCCTATCTTTTTGGATTTTTTTCAATGAGTAGGTAATATAATTTTAAGTGCTAACTATTAAATTGTTTCATAGAACATATACAATAACAAAAACAGAAATTTTGAAGTTAGTTACAAATATTTAGATGCATGTCTATACTCATCAGGAGTATGACTTTCGCCAAGCTTATCGTTCTCTGCCAATGGACGTTGGGTGGATTGCCATCCTGGTATGACAAGGAAATACTAAAATAGTCTGCTCCAAACTAACTTACTCTAAACTAACGAAATAGGCAGCCCAGTTGGCGTTGTTGTATATTTTTTTTAATAATATGTAGATTTGATTCAGCTATGGAACGCCCCACGGACTCTCACCTAACTAATCCGGGATATTATGTAATCCTATGTAAGCTATGGCCATCATCCGAAACTAATTTCTGTGATTCCTCATTATAATGGCATCAATAATAACTACAGGAATCTGATATAATCTCAATGTTGTTTCCATGCAATATTTTGTTAAAATCACACGATAAGTTAGCGAAAACCTGTTTAAGAAAAACTTGATGTAATACTTTATCTCCCGATAATACAAAAAAAAAAATTTATAGCAACCTTAATCCACCGAAGCCAAACTAAATAATCTAAAATTCAAAATAAAATGTAATTATCGAACGACATGCTGTCCAAAGGAAACCCAACCAAAAGATCCCAAAATTTTCATGAAATATTTTTAGTAGCATCGTTGCCGAAAGAACCTTATTGCTTTTAGAAAATAAATTTATTATAAGAGTTCCTTATTTTTATTTCAATTACAAAGTAAGTCGCTTGGACGATAATAGCTTTTCCCTCCGATAACAGCCAATAAAAATTTATACGCAATAATAACAAAATCAACAATTTTATTCAACTCTTCCAGATACCGCTGTTGCAAATAAAAAAGCGTCAAAAATATATGCGTGAGAGTTGGTAACCATATCATTCTGTATTCTCCCAAACTTAAGCAGCTTACGGTAGATGTAACGTTTCGAGAATTCGACCTATGCAAGGATGTTATTGGTTACTTTTACCTTTTTTTTTGTTCTCATGTTTTCCGGCCTGGCTCGTCGGATGGGGTGTGTCCAAATAAAATGCATTCAGATACGTGCTAGGTTCTTCCTTCGCTACAATATTTTATTATTTTAAATAAAACATGCTTACTAATAAAATTGAAAACTTTTAACTAATTTATTCCACGCCCTAACCATATTACTTTTACCTTGCCCCTCCGTCATCCACAGGAAGTCTTACCAGTGATTCAACCTTTAATAATAATACATTTCTCTTATTTTATTTTCCAACGAAAGTGTTATAATGTTTTAATTCCATATTTCAAAACAAAATTTTCAAAATGAACAATGGTTATTAATCGATTTTATAAATAAACTTACCCAAACTAACAACCACGTAGATGCGCATCGCCGCAGCTAAAAGGTTTGTTAACAAATTATAGCTTTTAAAATTTAAAAAAAAAATTGTTTAATATTTAGGAAATATAACTCAAAAGAAATGTCAATTATTGTTTCGACCACTTAGAGATACCACGCACCAACCGGTGTGAAGAGAAATGCTACTTTAACATTTTATTGATTCTTTCGTGTTTTACACTCCTTCTTGTACATTAGCTTGTCAGTTTTTCCCCTTTCTTTTTTTTTTTCTTGGGCTTTGAGACTTTCTACCCTTTTTATAAGACACAGTTCTTAAAAATGTGCGGAGACATTGTTTGTCGGTTTTTGTTTTTATAAAAAAAAATTAAAAAACTCATATATTGTTCCCTTGTGTAACATAAATAGCTATCTTTTCTTTAATTTCAATTAATCTCTTTTTATATAAAGGTGTCTCGTACAACACCCGCAGCCGACCAACAATTTAGCTAAATCAATCTACACCTTTATTTTTTAAAAGTTTTCTCCTTCTCATTTGCATTAATGAACTGCACATTCATCATCCAATTTTTAATGGGCACAACCTAGCGATCGTTAATTCCAGCCCTCTGACGCGAACGTTAGTACTTCTTGATTCTCGTTCTTTTTCTCTTTGCACTTTTGTATAACTTCAAAATTAATTAACCTTAGTGACCTTGTGCTTTTGTATCTGAACAATGAATAGCGTTCCAATTATTCCGGCTTTACTAAAACTATCAAAGCCTTTTCAGTTTGCAATTTTTTTCATATATTTCCAATAAAACTATTCGGGATTTATTCTTTCTATAATTCTTATAAATTCACTTTCATTATCATTCACTGAAATTATTTGTCTTAAAGTAGCGATAGCACGGCATGAATTTCAATTTTATTCCAAAAATATTTACAAACAAAACTCTAATGAAAGCTGCATTTTTTTTTCTCGCTTTTTCTTTCCTCTTTTTTTTCCAAGTTGCCCCAGTTACTTTTTTCTTCGCGCCGCTTGCCGCTTTGCCAAAGTTGCCAAAGTTTTCCTTTCCTTCTTTTTTTCCCCCACTACAGTGTCTATTACATAGACATTCATATTGAGGCGGATAGAGCACTCGGGATTCAATCGTCTTTAATGGAGAAAGAAACATGAAGATGTTGATCTTATATCCCCTCAACGCACTTAACGCGCAGACATTCGAAACATCTCGGAAGAAGCGGGATTGCGGGGGCGACTCCGATTGACCACTTGGCGGGTGAGATAAAACATATCTTCGAAAACAAGCATTAAGAGCAGGCGCAGCTTAGAGAACAAATAGGAAGCGCGATGGAAGAGCGTATCGAAAGGTAGGTGGAAGTTCTCGTCTATTTTCAATGTAGAAAAATGGATCAAAAGACGGCGTTACGAGGGTGGCTATTATCGTATACAGCTCCTAAATCGTCGTAATTGCTTTCTAAGTTATCTACAGAGGTTCGGACATGACTGTTCATCGTTATTCCTAGGCTGTTCAGAAAAGCAAAAATATGTGAAGCATGTGATGTTCAATTGGCCAAAACTTGTAGCGTATGGTGAACCTAGGTGGAACTCAACGATGCCCTTTCTGACCAAGGAGGTCCAGCAATCAACGCGGCTGGAGGGGCAGCAAGTAGAGAAAAGACGCTGTTGAAACCAATAAGAACATCCATCTTTTAAGACAGAAGAAAACATTATATTCATTTTTCATTAACACTTTTCTAGCAAAATTTTGACACATTCAATAATTTATTCTTCATAAAATTTTTCATTTCATTTTACATGGACCACTGGCGTTGCAAACTTATGTAAGTTGAAATCTTATTTTTCAATAGACAGAGTAAACTAACTTCTGTTATTTATATTTATTTATTTATTTATTTATTTATTTTATTCCACTTATACTAGAAACTCAACTAAACAAATAGCAGTCGAGTTCAATAGGCTCTTAATGCAAAACTAATATTAATTAACAATAAAATTGAGTATAAGCATAATAAAACAAATAAGAAGAAAAAAAAAAAAAAGAAAAAGAAAAAAGAAAAAAAAGCATGTACACTATCAGCATAGGAGCACACTTACAACCGGTACAGGATCAAATTGCAAATGAACCCCTAAGCCATCGCAAACATGCATAAGCCTGGCAACCGATAATAAATTGACAATAATTCACTTTCGAAACGTAACGACTTTTTAAGGATAAAAGCTAGTTTAAATACGACATAGGTAAATCGCGCGTATTAAGCAATGTTGCTTTAATGGACTTTAAAGAGTCCGATAACGAGAATAAGTGGTAGACGTCATTTAGGTTCTTGCAAACGACTCTGAGCGGATTGGACAGCTCATAATTAAATTTACACTGATTAAGCTTTACCAAGATAAAGTGCCTAGAGAAGCGGTTAGGGACATTGAAGCTTACTTCACCAAGTAATGAAGGCGAGTCAATAGCACCATTTATTACTTTAATTAGAAAGGAAACGCCAAGAACAAATCTACGTTTCTCAAGAGATTATATATTTAAATATTTTGCATATTTGCTTAACTCTATGTGATTATAAATTCAAAAATAATCCACCCCTCTAATTGATTTTATAACGTGCTTTTCTATCCGAACGTGTTGTATAGACTTAAGGAAGAGTGTCTGTGTTGTGAAAGCGGCTCTTAGTTGCTTAATAATTTGCCTGCACTGGTCATTTGGCAGCATCGTGTCAGATAAAAGGGCAGTTGTCAGTTGCTTTTAGATGAATGGTGTATACCATTTCTTCTGGACTTAATCCAATATCTCCTTTTATACAGCTGCGATAATCTAATAATATTAATGGCAAAATATTAACCCATTTGATAACATTTGATCTCTACTTTTACTGTCCTGTAGGACCCTTCTACGATTCCGTTACTCTGCGTACGTTATGCTGTGGTCTTTGAACATCTCATTCCGAGTAGTCTTGTGATATTTCGAAACAGTGACGGCTGGAATTGTCTTCTTCTATCGAAACTTATGCATTACGTTATTATCTCTACTTATATGTTCAAATGAATGATTCTGTATTTCGTATGTTACTATTATTGACCATTATGTTGTTGTATCCCAGCTGTCCAAAATGCTGTGCAAGATCGTGACCATTTTCGAGGACCACTTATTTTGTAAGCCCAAACAAATCTTTCCGCGTCTTATTTTGTAGTTTTGCTTACAGCAAAAATGTATATGGAATTAACTGCCAATTTGCGAAATTTCTCGAAGATGCGGTGATGGTATTAATATCGCGTAGCAACTGTATTTTTGTGGCAAATAATAAGAGAGTCTTAAATATGAGAGATAATAATCAAGTTAAAAATTTTTTGAATGCTTCATTGCTTTCTTCACTGAAAACTGACATATTGTAATTGATAACAATATCGGTATATAATGCTTTAATGCTTCATAATGAATCAGCAACGACATTTTGATTACCAGGCAAATATCATATATATGTGGAGGATCGATGGAAAATTCAATTTACGAATTTTCCGCAATCAAGTTTTTTCTGTTTTGGAGAAAACGATGTTTAACGGTTTATTGTCTGTAAAAATACAATACCGTCGGCCTTCTAAAATATGTTTCAAATAGCTAACTGCTTTATATGAGGCTAATAATCCCCTATCATGTGTACTCTTGTATTGTTTGGCTGAATTTACCCGTTCTGAATAAAAGGTTAGCAGTTCTCACCTTTTTCGAAAGATTTTTTTAAAAGTGTTCAATAATCTGCTTCATTTTTCGATGCTATTAGAACATCGTCTTAATAAACCGAAGCAAAGTCGACATCAGGTAGTATGCAAAGTTTATGAAGCGTTAAAAAATTTATTAAGCATTTCTTCACGCGATGATATGTGCGTCGGTAAACAATTGTTGAAAAAATCGTGCAGCGACGAAAATCGTGGATTTGAGGTAGTGGATACCGGCCCGGTTCAGTGATGCTTTAAGAACCTCTGTAACTGCCGCACGTTCCCAATCGTTCTTCCTTTTTACCATACTACATGAATGTCAGACGGCTGTAATCGCCGCACGTTTTCCGCCGTTCTTCCTTGTACCATACTACATGGATGTCAGACAGATGCGTGCATCTCACAAAATTTGAGACTGTTTTTTAGGAGAATTTAAGTTTACTCACGGGAATCGCCTAGGTTTGAAACTGTCGGGAAGCCTTCACTGCTTTTCCAAAAAATTTACTCACGTTATGGGTTGGGAGACATTCACGATGATGAAAGTCCAAGTAAATTTACGCCTCAGTCCAAAATCCAGAAATCATGTTGGTTCCTCATAAGTCGCAATAATTGATTCATTACCTAGCATATAGATATATTTTTATGCTAGGCAATTATAGGTGGAATGACTGCTTTCAGCACCTGTATCAATTTAAAATTTTGTACCCGAAAGTCTGTGTGCCATTAGAGCCGAATTTTTATGATATCAACATACATTTTGGCATGAACGTCTGCATTGCATTACCTTCGTTTTCGATAGCGCTATATATATATATATCCAGTAATATGACATGCGATAAAGCGTTCATGTGATGCAACAGAGCGGATTTAAGGTGGCTCGTTAACTTTTGCTATTTTATCCGTCATACGTGCTCTTTTATCAGTGCTTCAATACCAATGGAAACTATTGCACGCACTTGCGCAAACCACAATTCTGGACGAAGATGCCAAAAAGGAAGAATTTTGACCGAGAAATTTGGTTAGTACTGCGTTGCGTTCCAGTTTATTGGTTTTCCGTCATCGTTGCATAAACGTTGGAGTTGGTAATCATGAGTTTAATATGGCGAAAAGTAATTTTATTAAATATTTCTTTGTTTGAATATTAAATATTTCTTTGTTCGTACTATTCAAAGTGCTAATTTTTCATCTATTTACACCAGCATTGCCAGTATGTAAGATTTTTCAATACGTTGGAGTTACACAGGTTTATTAGTGCTATTACGCACTGTCAGAGCATTATCGATTTCAAAGAATTTATTGAGCAGAACAAGTGTTTATTGATCAAGTGTTTATTGAATGTTACACTTTATACAATTTATAAATGTCCGCAGCAAAGTTTTACAAAAAGGTGATTTATAAAAATGTTATCAAATAAGAGGATATTTAAAATCATTTTTTTTTTTTCTATTTGAGAACTTCTGTTTGTAATTCGATATTTTGTGCAAGTACTTAGTAGAAAAATACACAGGATCATTTGGAATAGTAGACTACGGCATAGTTACCCCATATTGCGCAGGCAAACAATAAAATTGTATGCAAAACGACTTTATATCAAAGCATCGTATTTACAAAGCTCAGTTTAGAATTTCTTTATATTGATCGGTACAGAATTTTTCAGGCAATATTATATTTGCTTCTGGTATGCTGAAAATTATTGAGGAAGTTTATCCTTTTGTCCCTATTTCTGCAATGCAGTCCAACGAAGAAAAGATTTTGACACATCAAAACTCTTACGTTACGAATACAGATCGTTAATAAGAAATTAATGAGAACCGAAAAAGAGAGCTCCCTTGGGGATTTCCGTGGCATCCCTGGAAAACCCCGACCGATATGAAAACATCCCAAACAAAAGGTGGGTCGAATAATACTTTTTGATTTCGACCAGTGAGATAATGTGTACACCGAGAGACGAATTTCCACGAAAAAAAATTAAAATGGTTTTATAAGCTAGTAGACTGTGACTCATTTTATAAAAAGATTTGGAAAGTCCGATATAAATCACATTCGTTAAGAAAAAGCGTGATGTATGAAGACAATTCCAATAAATTAATAGAGCATAATATAACATAATAATATAACAACGAGATAAAACAGATTGAATTACTATTTTTAATAACTAACTATTCAATGAAATTACCCAACGCACCTTTGCCTTCTCTATGCGTATTCTTATGAAATAACCTAATAAAACTTCTTATGAAATAACATAATAAAGCCTTCAATTAATTGCAGACGTATCATGTTGAGAGCATATATTAGGCCGAGTCATAACTAGTTTTTTTATCAGACATTTAGTTTATTTTCATTGCATAACAAAATTATATTGTTTTATATTACATTATCAGGAATCTTTTTGCTATACCTCTTCTCGATTGGCGTGGATTTTGTTCCAATATTGCCTTAGTCGCCCAAGTCAGAAGGACAATTTCACCTATTACCAGTCCTTCAGTTATCAGTCTTGCATATTTTTTATTTAACTGCAGCATTGTCGTTTTTGCCTTGTTTAAATTCCCAAAGCATGACATGTCGAATATGCAATTTTTGATTCTCAACTTCAGGGGTTTAGAAAAACAATTGGATGCAAGGTTCAACACATAAAACAGTTGACAGAAGACTAACTAAATTCTCATATGTAGTGAAAACAAAAACTTGTTTGCTTCAGTGGCTTATATTGGGTATATACGAACAATAGATTCTAGTTAGCTTCATCGAAAATTAATTATGACTCGACATAATAGTTACTTATTTTAGATGAGGAGTAGCCAAACAGACGCATCCATGGGGAGCTTCCAACTTTCTTAATATTTCTTTTTGATTATTTCAAAGCATATTAATACGGTAATATTCGGTCAATATCAGCGTAAGATATCCTTATGAAGATTTACTTTGACGAAGACTTTATTAACCTAAGTATCTTCATCTTATGTACATTCATGTGCTATTAAGATTTTTTGATGGCTCCCCTTTGGTAACTTTAAAATTTTATAGTTTAAAAATCGAGTTATTAAAGAAATAAACGCAATGGCCTCGCTGTAGCTAGACGAGGTATGATGTGAAGGAATAGAGAACAGGTGCATTATGAGAGACGTGATAGTGACATAACGGATTAACTGGTGTAGGGACAGAGAGATGTGATGGAAGATTAGCGAAGGGCGGATGATGGCTTAGGACAGAATAGTTGATTATCCTGCCGACAGAAACTACTACGACACGAATACAATTACATATATATATAACATATATATTTTTGTTGAAGATACCGTACGTTTGTTCTTTTTTAAGGTGGTTACTGAACTAGTTTTGAACAGGCAAAACCTCCTTTATACAGGAGGCTTCGAAGAAGTCGTCGGACCTGAACCATTTTTATTTGCATCCGCCCTTGGGCCGAAAGACGTCTGTGTACTAACTTTCATCAAAATATTACAACAATCCCGGCCGGTAAGTTGAACAGAAAAATACAAAAACGGCTATTTCATATAACATACTTTACGTGATACCATATATTATATATAGTATACTGTATATCTTATTTTGGATGTTACATATTATATACGATACGTCATCTATTGTATATCATATATTATATGTCGTATATTACATATCATATGCTGTGTAATCTATCTTGTATTATTTGTCACCAAATCAACAGAGGCAAAATATGGCTAACACTTTTGCATCCATGTCATCATTCTATGCGGGCATAAGTTGGTGTTATATGTTATATGTATATATAAACAATTTTTAGCATCGCAGTAAAATAAAGTAGGCGTAAAAATAATTTAGAAAAAGTGATTGTACGAAAGCAATAACATTTCTAACCACAAATTTGTATGAGTACTTGCTGCTTCTTGCATTAGTAAAGGATTAGTGGACAATGGTTATAAGAAAAGCGTAAACAACATTTATTCTAGCGTTATTAACATAATACATTTGTATTAAATTTGATGGTGCGATCAATTTTAATTAATATGTTTAACAAATATGTTTAGGTCGAAGCTACTTTTACTTACAAGAAAACGGTTCACTTGTTGATGAGGTCGAACAGGCTGATTGTTTTCACCATTTTTTAATTTTTCAAACCGTTCACGAAGCCTAAAATAAAATGAATTTTTATTTAAGTATACAAAAAAAAAAACTTTATTATAATATCCGTCACGTTTTCATGATGATAATTTTAGAAATATTCTATATCGGAGTGTTTTTATGCGAATCAATAAGAAAGAAAACAAGCAAGAAAATTATATCCGGTCGTTACTGAATCTTTTATATCTATTACCGTTATCCTAAAAAAGATAAAAAAATTAAAGAACTAAATTTACATAATCTATTATATGGAGAGGGCTCGGCGGATGTTTTCTATTTTCAAAATAAAAGTTTTGTCACATGGGCGTGTCGGCGTTGTAGGCATCTTCTTTGCAAAGTATATATCGCTTCCAAGTTCTTTTGCAAATTTGTAAGCGATATCTTCATTTTTGCGATCGGGCTGACGGAGATACGAACAGGCGCAGATTCTTAGGTGCATTCCAAATTTGAAACTGTCCAAGAATTTGTATACTTTGTGAGGGTTTTGACAGTTGTTTCTGCGCGTTGTAAAGGTATTGAAAAAAAATTAATATTGGATAGGCACTACAGCATCGGCCATGGAACATGCCGTGTATGTGTGACCAATCAGTAGGTGTTATGCCTTTACTCAGTGAGCACTAACTATGGCTATGACCAAAGTAAACCCTACCGCATTAAAGTTTGAACCGCCGGATTCTGACTTTGTAGTCGCGACTCTTACCTACTCGGTCGCTCATGCGAATTCTGACAGTAAGTTTCGTACGTTAATTAATTTAAATACGCATAATTAACATTCACGTATCTTGCCTTTTTAAAATACAAAGTATAGCTCCTCGATATTATTTTTTTCTTGACCTCTACCTAGTTTCGACTATTTATGAATTTAGTGAAAGAAAAGAGGCAATTGGGAGAGATATTCATATTTGTCTTAAGACAGATCTCTATCAGTCAGAACGCCAAAGTGAAAGCCACAATATATGTGTGGAACGACCATTTTTGAAATTTGGAGACAGGTATCGTTGAATCCACCTAAATTCGGCAGTATTTTTCTTTCTGACAAACCACCCTATTAAAAAAAAAGACGTTGCTGGCATATCAGGAAGACAATTGATACTTCAATATGAGCCAGTTTTTCATAGACAGACAATGTTATATTCTATATATTCCATTCAATACAATACTATTCAGGCCTGCCTTTAAAATGATGCAAAATTAATTTAGACGTATAATAAAGTGGTTTTGAGTAGTCTGCTGAGCACTGACCTGAGACATAGCCGTCTGCTGCTAAAAGTTAAAAGCTAACATTATTATCGGAATAATTAACAAACCTTTCCACATATGCAATTGGAAATTCACCAAATGAATATGTATACAATAACCAAAACATATTTTAACAGCATTTAGCCATAACTGTTATTAAAGCTAAATTTTAAATAAACTTTACAATTGTATTTGTAAACATATTATTATTATTATTATAAATTTAGCCAGAGAATAAATTCTAAGACTATGGTCTTAAAACACTAGCATCTAAGCCTTTCGGCTTTATTAAACATTCTACTGCACTTTAGATTTGAACTTACGACTCGGTTCTCAGACGGATATTTGTAAAAATAATTTGCTTACAAATACGTCAATAATAGCTAAAAAAATCAAAAGAATTTATTCAAAGGATTTCAAAAATACGATTTGTTATGACCATGGTTAGAACATAAAAAGTAATTCAATTCGTTATTTGAAATTTTTTCTCTTTTTCTTGGACGATGCTTAGAATAAGAAGACTTAAATCTTGAAACGAAACAACAAAAATTTAATTTAAGAGGCACCACACATTTATTGGTGGGGTTCATTATTTGAAAAGCGATTGCTCCATCGGGTTATTGATTCAAATTCATATTCGTATTGAATGATTGTAACAAATTAAACCCGCCCTCCATGTGTTCACTAATTTAGCTGTTTTTTCAGCTATGGAGCTGCAACGTCAACCTCAAAAATAGCAGAGAGAATGATTTGAGGTGCGCATTGCGGTGTTTGATAAAATTGGTTACATATAAGAATTTTGCAATGTGCCAAACAAACTATAATTGCTTCCAAAGCAGCCGCACAGTGACCATATGCTTATTTGCTACGTTAACTCTCTTTTAGGTTACTTTTTTGATTCGGGGATGTTAAGCATCGACTTGAACGAGAAAAGGGAACAACTACTTAGGTGTCTTGATTCTAGTCTAGATTAGACTACCCATCTTTGGTCCTATTTAACAAGCATGTTAAGTTGAGTGATCACCCCCCAGGAGGAGAGACAATAGCTTCAGCTGTCTCCGAGGGTTTAACGTGGGTACACTACCGTGAAGGTTTAACCCCACGGTGCCCGATGGCACACGGAGTGTGAAACACTCGAACTCTCCGAGGTTAACAACATACGGTGCCGAAGTCGGCGCACACGTTGCCATGAGGAATATTAAGTACCCGAGTACCAGACGAAATACCTTATAGTCGCATCTCCCCTCTGGTGAGGGTGAGGCCTACCTAAAACCTCTGCCTTTCTGTGGGTAAGGCACGCGGTTGCAATGCAACTCCACACCGAGCAAGAAGCTCTTCCCGCGATTTTTCGGCCAACCACAGCCACCACGAAACTCCCGCTATGGGCCGATCCCGTTGTCAGGCCAAAGCTAGAGGAAGTGCTTTGGGCGCTCCTGACGCCCGTGGTACCGGAATTGAGGAGAAAATCAAGAAAATAATTTATAAAAGACTCAGGTCGGACTTTCTAGGTCCCATAAGACTCCCACTCGGCATGAGATAGTCATTTGAAAGAAAACCAGTCTATATTATGCGCTTGGGCATAGTATTCTCACAGAGCGGAGCGAGGCCTATCTCAACCCCTTGAGAAAAAAAGAATAAATGAAAATTATAGTGGACAAAGTCCCAAGACCGAGTGTACAACAATAGCGATGTAGGGAAACGGGGGAACGGACTTCCCTACATCAGCAACCAGAAAGAGGAAGCCTCTGGTAAAATTTAAGAGCTCCATGCAACTCCTAATCCCCTGTTCTTATGTCCTTGTCCCCGTACAAGAAGAGCACTGAAGAGGATCAGACAGAGTTGTCCAGACCAAGTCTCTCGGCGCCGCGTCTGATGAACGCCCGCGTAGTATACGCGCCCAAAGCTGCCACCGTCTCAGAAGTAGAGAGGGCCAGACTGAGGTCAAAGTTCCCATTCGTCTGTCGTATACCCATTGCTTCCAAGTCTCTAAAATCCGAATACTTGGAGCAAATACACAAAACGTGCAACCAATCTTCAGACATGCCATATAGGCAAGCCGCAGTTCCAGACAGACCTCTCTTATGCAAATATGTATTAAGAGATCCGTGGCCCGTAAGTAGAAATCCCAGATAAACCAACAGCTAAAATCTGGATGTTTTTCTACAAACGAGACATCGCGGATAAATTCAACGGTCGCTCTTCCTTTCGAACTGTTTTCTCAACGAGATTGCCATAAGGCACGGACACGTTCCTTTAAAAGCGTGATACGCTCCCTGAAATTTAACCTCTCTACTTCATCATTACTTAACCCGTCAGTTGGCAGTAACGGCAGTCCCCTCTTTATCCTGAAAGCAGTGCGAATTCGCCTTGCTTCCAGGTCTAAAGGGGGTGCACCCAACAAAACTTGTAAAGCGTCCGTTGAAACTCTCCGACACACGGGTAGACAAGCTAACAACATAACCCGCTGGCAACTCAAAATTTTATTTTGGCCAACAACGGTCGTGATCGCTCGGTGCCATATTGGTGACCCATAAGTCGCACAGGCCACGAATAGTCCACCATATATGGCCTGAACAGCACGTCTAGTTAGTCCCCATTCACTCCGTAGGACACGGCGGACCTGTCCCACCACATTCAAAAGTTTCTCCTTCACTCTTGCGAAGTGAGGGAGAAAACTCATCCTTTTACCTATGCTAATACCCAGATACTTGACAACAGTCTTGTACCTGAGACTAGCCCCATTCTAATCACTGGCGGTCGACCGCGTGAGAGACTACCTTTCAATGGCATCATCACGGTCTTCTCCAGTGACACACTCACACCAACACCTTGCCCCCACTCTGTAACCATGTTTATTACACGCTCACCGAGCTGCTGAATAACAGCTCGCGTTTGGCCTTCGACTAGTATGAGCAGGTTGTCGGCATATGCAGAAAACTTGCATATGCCATCTAGCCGCCTTAACAGAGGATCCATCATGATGTTCCAAATGTATGGACCACAGATTGACCCCTCTTACAACGTCTCTTTGTACCATGTCGATGGTACTAAGAGCACATGCGCGTCTTTGAGAGAAATAACTTGTCCAGAGGTTGATTTCTGGACAATTTACCTCCCTCAGTCTGCCAAGGACTTTATCCCATCTCCGATAATCAAACGCACCCTTGAAATCTACAAATATCCCTTACACATACTTTGCTTCACTAGCATCAATGCATTTCTGCACATGCAGCCAAGCATCCTCGGTAGAGAGTCCCTTTCGGAACCCAAACTGTTTGTCAGACAGACTCAGACTAGGAATCTCCAGAAGCATTTCTACCATCACCCTCTCCAGCACTTTACCAAGCACTGGGAGGAGACTGATACCCCGATAAGAGCTAGGCTCACTCCTAACTTTATCAGGCGGCTTCAAGAGCGGTACTACCCTGGCCACTTTCCATTGGGATGGAAAATGGCCATCCGCTAGGCATTTACTGTACATCTTAAACAGGTAGTCCGGAATAACTTTCCAGATGGCGATTGCCATCTCACCCGTTATTCAATCCAAACCTGGCGACCTTTTCGCTTTGGTATTAGCGATCGCAAAAGAAATTGCATATTCTTCCAAGGGAGGCGGAGAAGATGCCATTCGATGTTCAGAGGGCACAAACTCGTCCAACCCTGGGAAGAAGCTGCTCAATAAAACGTTCAGACACTCCCTCCGGGTGGTAATCACTTTTACCGTTGGCGCTTATATTACAAACTTCTAGCGATTTTTTGCCTGTGGAAATCCGATAAAGCTGACCCCAAGGATCATTTCGGTTTGGAGAGGCAAAATCCTTCCAGTCATCTTCCTTAACTTTTAGAAGCATGCGCCTGTATTCATACAGGCCTTGCCTTAAATCAATTCTGAGTTGGGCAGCATCCGCTCTATCGAACCGCCTTGCACTTTGAAAATTACGCCTAAGGCGGCGTACGGCTCTACGTTTCGCGGACAGAGCGGCCGTCCACGACTTGACCCCCCGTCGATTTGTCTTGCGACATTTCTCCAGGAGCAAGTTGTTGACGGCACAAACGGACCGGGAAATATACTCCACCTGCTCATCCAACGATCTACAGGCAAAATTCTCACGCGATACGGCTGCCACCGCTTCCCTAATATGGACCCCATATCAATTCATCGCGAAAGTGCGCCAACGCGCGACATTTAACTGGATGGGTGTAGAAGGCAATGTTGCTTTAATAGACCTTAAAGAGTCCGATAACGAGAATAAGTGATAGACGTCATTTAGGTTCTTGCAAACTATTCTGAGCGGATTAAACAGCTCATAATTATATTTACACTGACTAAGCTTAACCAAGATAAAGTGCCTAGAGAAGCGGTTAGGGACATTAAAGCTTATTTCACCAAGTAATAAAGGCGAGTCAATAGCACCATTTATTACTTTGATTAGAAAGGAAACGCCAAGAACAAATCTATGTTTCTCAAGAGACGGTAAGGACAGCGGAAGCAACCTATTTTCATAGGGAGGAAGAGAGGCAATCGGATCCCAATCCAAATTCCTAAGGGTAAAAATTGCTTTTGAACAGATTCAATTGAATCGACATTGCACCTATATGAAGGAGACCACACAACAGAGTATGGGTCTAACCAAACACATGTACAGCCTTTCCGTAATGTAGGGATCATCAAGCTCTTTGGACCACCTGATTATAAATCCAAGCACGGACCTAGGTTTGCTTATCGAGAGCTCAATATGCAAGTTGAAACATAACCTATGGTGAAATAGAACGTCTAAATCTGTGATCGAATCGACGTCCTCCAACTTATGTGAATCTATGAAATACTGAGTAATGAATGTCCTTCTTCTTGAGAAAGAAAGCTTCCTACATTTACTCAGATTTAGTTTCAGAAGATTCACAGAGCACCCTGCAACAAAATTATCCAAGTCACCTTGAAGCTGATGTGATTGCGATTTAACAAAGAAGGAGGAAAACAGTTTCACATCATCCGCATACATTAAGATCTGGCTGGAATTAACCACCGATGGGAGATCATTAATCTATAAACTAAATAAGATGGGACCTAGGTGGCTCCCTTAAGGTACGCCAGATATAACGGGGAATTCATCCGAGGTGATGAAGTTAAACAAAACCCTGAAGGATCTATTGTGCAGATAAGAGCTTATCCATTTCAATAAGTAGGGTGGGAAACCAGAGGTTTGGAGTTTAAAGATAAGTAGTCTATGGTTAACCATATCAAATGCTTTGCTTAAATCAGTGTATATCAGTGTATATCTGTGCGACAGCCACTAGAAAAAGCCTTGAAAACATGACAAGTAAACTCTAACAAGTTAGTGACTGTAGATCACCCTTTCCGAAAGCCGTGCTGGTGCGGAGAAATATACAAATTAATGGCAAAGTCCAAATGGTGAGTCAGAATTCGCTCAAACAACTTGGGCAAGACACTCAACTTGGCTATGCCTCTGTAGTTCTCAACAAATTATCTACTTCCACTCTTGTGGATAGGAATAAGGAAACTACTCTTCCAACATGAAGGGAAAACACCTAAATACAACGACATGTTAAAAATCTTTGAGATCACACCACATAACTCGACAGCGCAAGATTTAAGTACACATGATAGAATTCCATCAGATGCAGGCGCACACCTATATTTTAGAGAACTCAACCCTTTAAAAACGTCATGTTCCGAAATTACCAAGTTAGGAATTGAGACAGAGTTAGTTATAGGATATGGGTAGTTTGCTGATAAATCGAAATTAGCAATCGAAAAGTTTCGTCGGAAATACTCAGCAAACAGATTTGAGATTTCAAAATCATCCGAGGAACCAGAGCCATTAAAAGAAACATGAGAGGGATATGTGTAAATTTTTCTTTTAGAGTTAACAAATTTAAAAAAGTATTTAGGACTAGCAAACAGAGAGGATTTAATTGAACTGAAGGTATCTACAGTAATAATGGTGGTTCAGGGAGTTAAATCTATGCCTCGCCACCGAGTAGGCGAAATAGTCGAGCGCCGAACCACTTTTCAAATATTTTTTGAATAGCGCGTTTTTTCTATTCTTGTAGTATTTAATTGTCTTATAAAACCAGGGGGGACGACTTCGAGGTCGGCGCTGCTTAATCGGAGCAGATGCAGCAATAGTTAGATTTAATGTATTGTAGAATGATGACAATAAGCTGTCAATACTTCCGGTTGAGAAATCAAGCCTCATATGTGAAAGACGATGTTTTAGCAATACAATATTGATTTTATGAAAATCATAATATTTCTTTAAAAAAGTTTGATTTGGCACATTATTCATTTTTTGAAAGGATGTGCACTTTGATGGATGATAAGGGTCCTCAGGTAAACTAAAAGGTGGGCAACGATTTACGTTAATCTCAGGAAAGTTGGCAAAGCAGAGATCAAACAGTCTACCATTACAATTAGGGGTACGATTATATTGAATCAAATTATGATCAAACAATTCATTAAAGAACACAACAGCCCTATCAGACGTTGAAGTAGGAACCAAACAGCCAGAATTATCAGTGTTACACCAAGTGACTTGAGGCAAATTGAAGTCACCCAATGCAACGACCAAATCGGTGGGTCTAGACCGCTTGGACACTTCACAAATGAGGGCAAGGTGTTTCTTGTAAATGGAGATGTCAGAATTTAGGGGAATATAGGAGCAGGTTATAAATAGATGTTTATCAGGCATATTCGCACGAATAGCGATAAATTCAACGTCAGGAGAAGTGGAAAATTCTATTGAATTGGACGGGACTGACGCAGATATGGCAATTAATACATCACCACCAATGAGATTCGATCCTATCTGAAGACTTGGAAAGAGTTGTGGAAAAGTTCCGACGAATGAAGATTGAGTTATAGCCAAGTTTCGGTGAAGGCCAAACAGAAAAACTCCGTGCTCACTGAATTTAGAAAAGTAGAACGAATATTTGAATTAAGGCCCCTAACATTTTGATAAATGAGAGATAATGGGCCTAAAGAAACATTTAGTTTTGTGAACGCGACAAGACTATTGCTTTGGTATTACGGGGACGATCTCGAGGGATAAATTCCTTAATCAAGGATCCTACTGGCCACAGTGGTTTGTTTAACAACATATCACTGTTTTCAGTCGGAACTAGTATTTTAAAAGAGGGGGTGTCCCTAGATTGAGAAGGAGCCATTTTGAAAATGTTAACGCGCTTTAAGTTGACTGATGGGGCTTTCGTCGCCAAATAACTTTTTATATGATATCCACCGATGTTTCAGGTGCCAGTCTTGACACAAATATTGCTTTTCTGGGAGGAACTGCCGTCAACCAAATATCATAGTTGGAACAGGAGGGTTCACGGTTGGGGAGTTTAGAGTTGGGGATAATATAGTTGGCGTTATCGTCCTTGCACCAGCAGCTTGTGCGACTTGCCCAGTCTGGTGACCAGCGTTCACATTCGAACAGCCAGGGGGAGAGGATGATTTATTTTTCTCTTTATTATTTTTAGGCGATGGCACTTGATTAGAGTGAGTGGCAGCCCTGGGCAGAGATACCCTTGCCACTTCAGCGTAGCTTAAAACGGAAGGACTTGTCGGCTTGTTTGTAACTATTTTGTTACCAACCGACTCAACAATATCGGAAACATTCACGTTCATTTTAGAGTTAGAGGGAACAGTATCTTGTTCCAACGAATCAGATTTAGAGGAACTCAGAAGTGACGTCCAACACGCTACGCTACGAGTAGTTATTTTTCTGGTTTGGGTAGAAGATGAGTGCTCAATAAAACGGCACTTATCAAACCTAGACTTAATTAGCTCAAACTTCTCTCACAAGGAGCCGAGATTTCTACTCAATTCCGAGAAACCATTTCGCGTCTTCGTGAAAAGTTTGTAAAAATCAATGTTCCGCTGCCTACAGTCAAGACATGACCATCTTAAGCCTTTGGAAGGGTCAGCGACTGCGTCAGCAGCACGGCCGAAAATACCGGCACACTTTGCATGACCAAAGCGCTCGAAGAGCCAACAAGAAACGAATCTATCCGATTCCATGTTTGATAACATACTATCTTTTGTGTACCCGTTTAGGCAAACATCAATACAATCGCTTGTTCAACAATACCAACGAAGAGTTTCTGTGTCATATGCGCAGCAAAGACGGTAGAATTGAACAAGGCGATAAGGGTGTGAAGTTATATTTAAATATAACTAGCAAAGACACAAAGCAAATTTGTTTTGCAGAGCTGTGTTAAGCCGCTAACAGAATTCTGTTAAACGAAGTCTTGGAGAGATTTAATTCAAAATACAATTTCAAATAGGTTGTATTAAGTTTTGCTCGGAGAATATTTTACGGGGCTTTGAAAATTGCCGTACTTAAAGTTTCAAAGACCCATAAAAAGATTTTCCGAGCATAACTTAATATAACCTGCACATCGTTGGAAAGGCTCAATTCAATGAGTATGAGGAGGATTCGCGGTAGGTAATGCTACACTAACCCGGTTTTATACTTTTCATTTCATTCTACCTTTTATTGTTTTAGCAGTAACAATAATTCACGTAATATTTCTACATGAAACAGGATCTAATAATCCAACAGGATTAAACTCAAATGTTGATAAAATTCCATTTCAACCGTATTTTACATACAAAGATATTGTACGATTCATTATTATATTAATAATTTTAGTAATGTTACTTTTAATAAATCCTTATTTACTTGGAGATCAAGATAACTTTATTCCTGCTAACCCTTTAGTAACACCCCTTCACATCCAGCCTGAATGATATTTTCTATTTGCTTATGCAATTTTACGTTCTATTCCTAATAAAATAGGAGGAGCAATTGCCCTAGTATTATCTATTGATATTTTAGCTATTTTACCATTTTATCATTTCAGAAATTTTCGAGGTATTCAATTTTATCCTATTAACCAAGTTATATTCTGATCAATAACTATAATTGCTAATTTATTGACATGAGTTGGAGCTCGACCTGTTGAAGACCCTTAGGTATTAGTTGGTGAAATTTTAACAGTAGTACACTTTTCTTATTTTTTAATTAATCCATTAATTATTAAATGATGAGATATTATATTAAATTAGTATTGCCCAAAGAAAGCTTCTACGTTTCTATTTTTTAAATGATCTGGTCTTTATATTTAAATGCCCACCAAATTAGGTAGAACAGGCGGTAGCATGATTCTATTTTAACGCAGCCGGCACAACCGAAATAGCACATCATAAATAATGTCTGATAAAAAGCCCGTAAGTTGACCATACGTTCGAATATCATTTCAATTTTTTTTGCTTACTTAGTTCCTTGCGTAAAAGATATTTTAGAGTAGGCAACAATGGAGCATGAGGACTATCTTCTGGTGAAACAAAGGGATCGGTAAGAAATGCACATAAATTAGTATCCCAACAAAATTCTGAGTCAAGCAACTTACAATTTAAGTTCAAAATGCACAATATCAAAAAACTACTTATATATTAGTTTGGGGAAAAAGAAATCCATTATTTTTATATGAACTTTATTTAACATGCTTCGGATTGTCCGATTTGGGTCAAATATGGACCGTTTTGTTGTATGATTTGTTGTCATTTTAAAGGTAACTTCAAAATGCCTCTCTCATAGAAGTCCTGGTCTCTATTTGCAAAAAACTCTAGTAGTCGATTTTCACAATCCTCCCTAGATTCTAATTTTTTATCATTAAAGAAATTTTGCAATGCAAGAAAAAGATGATAATCGCTTGGTGCCAAGTCCGGACTGTATGGCGGATGCATTAAAAATTCCCAACCAAGCTCCCGAAGTTTCTGGCGAGTCACTGTAGATGTGTGTGGCCTAGCGTTGTCCTGGTGGAATACGACACCTCTCCTGTTGGCCAATTCTGGCCGTTTCTGGTCAATCGCTATCTTCAAACGGTCCAGTTGTTGACAGTAGAGATCAGAATTTAGCGTTTGGCCATATAGAAGCAACCCATAATAAATAATCCCCTTCCAGCCCCACCAAATGCATAGAAAAACCTTCCTGGCCGTTTGAGGTGCTTCACCGCTCTTTGACCACGATCGTTTTCGCACAGGGTTATCGTATGTGATCCATTTCTCATCTCCAGTCACCATCCGTTTAAGAAATGGGTCTACCTCATTCCGCTTGGCCAAGGCTTCGCTGATGGAAATTCGATCCATCGTGTTTTTTTCTGTTAATTGGTGTGGCACCCAAACATCGAGCTTCTTTTTGAATCCAGCTTTGTGTAAATGGTTTAAAACTGTTGTATGGTCGATTTTTAGCTCCTGGGCGATGTTACGACTGCTAACATGCCGGTCAACTTCGATCATTTCTCCGATTTTATCGACATTTTCGACGACCGGCGTACCTGTGCGAGGTGCATCTTTAACATCAAAAATTCCTGAACGAAATCTACGAAACCAAAATTGCACATAATTGGCTGTTAGAGTATCGGAACCATAAACACCATTCACAATTTTAGCCACCTGGCCAGCATTTTCGCCTTTGTCAAAGAAAAACTGTAAAATGTACCGAATTTTCTCTTTGTTCACTTCCATTTTTAACACGCTGTAACTCACAACTGAATGCACCAAACAAAAAACAGCAAAAGAACTTTTTTTACTGCGAAATGTCACCTTTCCAACGAGCATAAATATGAAATTGTTTGATCGATACTTTACGAGAAATCTATCAGTGCAGCCATCTACCGAAAAAATAATGGATTTCTTTTTGCCCAAACTAATATAAGGCAAAAGGCGCCTGCCTTCGATATCAGGGACAAAAATAAAATATAATGAGCTTTATATTTTAAATGCCAAACAGTCCAATTCGAAAAATACGGAGGAAAGCCCAATATAATCAAGGTTCAGAATTAGCAGATTAGGGTTAATTCTGTCAAACGTTTTCAGAACGCATTAGGTATAGAATTCTGCTATTACTGACATTATTTAGTTGAGTTAAACATAGATCATAATTACTATTGAAGAACACATCGAGTCAGTTATTCGAGCTAGACGGAGTTAGCCTTTTACCATCCACCAGACTCACCCACTATGGTAGTAGTCTAGTCACTGGGTCTTAATTTACTACGTATATCTATGCTTAAAGAGTATATCATGATGTGACAGTGGAGAAATATACGACGAAAAGATAAATTTGAACTAAATTTTGAGATGAACCACTACAAATTCAACATCAATAGGTATTTTTATTTATTTATTTACTTACACATGAAACCCAACTAAAATAATAGCTAATGTCGACCAATTTCAAGTGACTCTTAGAAATTAATTAATATTAAAAACTAGCACAAAGTCTATAAGGAGAAGTAAAGAACAAAAACAAATAAATAAAATAACTAATAATTATGTATAAATAAATAAGGAAAAAAAAAGGTGTATACACAACTAGCGCAGAGACATAACCACAACCATCACAGACCCAACTTGCAAGTGAAGCCATAGCAAACATACAAAAGCTTGTCAATCGAAAATAGTAAAGAACACCAGTTAATTTTTTATCATAGTGAGGTGTTAAGATTGCAAGTTAGTTTAATATTTACACCAGTCGCCAGCTGCATACGCAGTTTTTACGCCATAGATGTGTACTTCGTTTTCTCAGAGGTTCGACTAATCTTCATAAAAACTCAAAACATCAAACATGGAATTTTCGTAACAATAGGTTAGAAGTACTGAGTTTGTTATACGTTGACGATCCGAGTCAGGTTTTCGTTTAGGCGTATCAAGCAAGAAGTCTTCAATGCGTCATTTTTGTTATTTGTATAAGATTGAACTGACGTAGCTGTTTTAGTCGGTTGCGTCATGGACTTATTTTGAATTATTCACCTATTATCGAAAGACTACTCAAGCAGATTGTACGGTCGCAACTTATTGGGCTGACAGACTTTTCAATATATGTGACAAATTCGATTTTTATTCGCAAACATCTTAATGCAGTTTTTCGGAGCATATGATTGCATAGGGTGGAACCTAAGCGTGGTGTTTCCCTAACCACATCGCGCACTGCATCGAACAACTATTCTTCGAGTCTATAATATAATAAAAATATATTATTAAAATGAAAAAAGACACGATTGCCTATATGGGTCAAGTCTTACCAATACAGAGACAAAATTTACTCAAAAAATTGTTTAAAACTTAATGAATATAATTTATAAACGTAAAAGAAGTACTCTTAAAAGAGGTAATCAATAGGAAAATTAATCGCGCAAAAAGAACCAAAAGAAGCGGATTAAAACAAATATCAAGGTGTCGGTAACAACGCGACGCTACATTTTTCGTAGTGAGCATGTGCCTGTTGTAGGCGCGGGACCTCTTATCACTCATCAATCGCCATTTGGGCGAAAATTGGCAGTAAACAGTTGTATGTAATTTGCTCCTATATTCCCTCAAATGCGGATATTGCTATTTATGGGACAGATGTTGCCCTCATTTGTGACGTGATCGAAAAGTCTAACCCTATTGATATCTTCATAGCGTTGATGGACTCGAATTTGCCACGAGTCACTTGATGGTATAACGACAACTCTGGCTTCAACATCTGAAAGAGCTATTGTGCTTTTCAACGAATTATTTGATCCTTATTTATTTCACCGTACTCCTAACTACAACGGTAAATTGCTTAATTATTGCCTTCCCAACTTCCCGGAGATAGCTGTAAATGGCTGTCCACTTTTTAGCCTACCTGACGATCTGTATTACCCAGCAATTTGCATTTCCTTTCATTATAGGCGTGATGGTCCGTTGAAACATTCTAATGTGTGAAATTCAACTTCCTCAAGTAAACATTATGATTTTAACAAAACAAATACATTACTGCTTAAATTTCCTTTTTCACACATTGTGCTGGATGTTTTTTTCTGTTTGATGTTTTTGAAACCCCACTACCATGGTTATATAATGTATTAAGCTTAGCTGTTTCTGCATCCCTTCTGATCAATTTACCCTGTCCTCTCAACAAATGCTCGTCATGGTTTAACAGGAGTATTAAACATTACAAAAATAGGAAAAACAAACTTTTTAAAAAATTTTTGAACAGTAGATTTGATTATGTTGCAAGGAATCAATTTTATTACCTCAACCACCAATGTTATCGCAGATACCT
The DNA here is from genome assembly GCF_014805625.2 of Glossina fuscipes. Taxonomy (NCBI): domain Eukaryota; kingdom Metazoa; phylum Arthropoda; class Insecta; order Diptera; family Glossinidae; genus Glossina; species Glossina fuscipes. The sequence goes on from NW_024003752.1 coordinate 60,260, forward strand.
TCAGTTGATAAAATCCTCAGTGCTTGTTAAGCCTTTTATAAGTTTCTCATTTCCAAAAGAAAAATCTTCATGCATCTCTTGCAAGTTTTTTTCAATGGCTCTGAGTTTTCTGGTGACATTGAAACTCTTTGCTGAATACGTCCGAAGAAGTTTTTCAGCGGCTGATTCCGATTCATCTGTCCACTATCCATAGCCGATAACTAACTCGGTTTTGATTCCCAACTTGATTATTTCATAAAACGAGGTTTTACATGGTTTGAGGACTCGAAAATATGATTGTGCGCCTGGACCTGGTGGCATTCCATCACGTATACTTAAATCGTCCTCTCACAAGCTATTTGGTGTTAGTGCAAGGATTTGTAATCATTCCTTGAAATCAAGTGTTTTTCTTTGGTATTGGAAGGGTTGTTTCCCTATTCCGCTTCAGAATTATGGAAACAGACATCACTGAAAACTATCGAGGCATTGCCAGGTTGAGTGTCTTACATAAATTGTTTACGGGAATTGTTGAAAGGTTACTCAGCATTTAGATTTTGTTATCAAAGTTTATATTCCTTCATTCCAGCAGGGCTTTCGGAAAGGACGATCAACTGTTACGAATTTCTTAGTATTTACTTGCCATGTATTCAGACCTTTTGCACGGATGTCATACTGATTTAAGTAAAACGTTTGACTTAGTTAACCATAATTTATTGATATTCAGGCTTCTGGTTTCTTTTTGTAGTTAGTGTAATAGGTAAGCTCTTACCTGTATAATAAATCATTCAGGGTTCTGTTTAACTCCTTCACGGGATGAATTTCCCGTTACGTCTGGCGCTGGATATCTCTCAAGGCAGTCGCTTAGTACCCCTTTTATTTAACCTATAAATTAATGACTTGCCCTCAGTAATTAAATCCAACCAGATCTTAATATACTTTGACGATGTTAAACTGTTCTTTCTCCTTATAGTCGCAATCGTATCAGCCTTAAACTGACTTCAACAATTTGGTTGCATTGCAATCGTTGAATTTTATGAAATTAAAATTTAAAAAAAATGCAAGAAGCTTTTCTTCTCAGGGAGGAAGTTATTAAATGCTGAGTATTACATCCATTCATAAAAGTTGGAAAACGTACATTCGTTCATCGATATAGAGGTTCTGTTCTATCAAAGATTACATTTTAATTTGCACAATGACCTTTCTTTAGGTGAAACCAGTTCCTCGCTAGGTTTCATTAAGAACTGGTCCGAAGAGCTTAAGGATGTTTACATTACAAAAAGGTTACACATGTCCTTGGTTAGACCAATACTTCAGTATGCGTCTTTTGTATGTACGGTGTGTTATGTAGATTCAATTGAATCCATTCGAAAGCAATTCTCCCTGTTTGTCCTTAGAAATTTGGGTTGGGACCCGCTTGCCTCCCTGCTCTTTCTTATGAAAATAAATTGCCTCTGCTATCTTTGCTATCATTTGAGAAACGTAGATTTATTCTTGATATTTTCTTCTTAACAAATTAACGAATCGCCCACATTAGTTGGTGACATAAATTTTAATGTTCCAATCACTTCTGTAGACACTTCATTCAGCTTAGGTTATGCAAATGTAAGTATGAACTGTTTAATCCGTGCAAAAACCTAAACGGCTCTTTAAAGTCTATCAAAACAACTAAGTTTAATGAGCGCGATTTGCGTATGTCGTATTTAACACCAAGTGGCATAAAATTTGACAGAAAAACGTGTAATCAGATTAAAAATATCGCGATGAATTTAGGTAATTTTTTCTTGCTCGTAAAACGGTATATAAGTGAAATATTTGTGGACGGCAGTGTCAACCGGATAATGAGTCAAAAGTTATTCAGAAGAATTGAACCAAGAGACTCAAGAATAGAGAGAGAGAATTACAATAGTAGAACAGACAAAACCAAAATGAAAATTAAGGCATTGTAGATAAAATGTTATGTAATAATTTGTAAATAGACCTCGTAAAAATTGTAAATACAAATATCTCGAACGAAAAAACGTAAAATCAGGGAAGTCGGTTTACGTTACAATATCGGTTTTCTTTACGTAGCTGTCCAAGAAGAATAAGTGCCCCATAAGTGAAAGAATTAAGTCTCAATTAGCTGCTTCAAATGCAAAGCCAACTTTATACGAGTGATGGAGAAGCTAATGGTTATCGCAATCGGATATACACTGACCTTCCTACCGTACAGTCTAGACAACCTATTAATCATCCACATCATAATTTGAATCCAGATGAAGTGACCAACACTAACTCTAGATGGTATTTGAAGTGAAATGAAAGCAAAGAATTTTCGGTTGATAATTTTATTGTACCGTACTAAAGCGTTTACCACGCAAACTTACGCTTACTCCAAACTTATACATTCCAAACGTATACAAACTCACTGTCCTAAATGTAAGAGATTGTGAAAGCTTTGAGAGGAAGCTTCCAACCCCACTAAAAGGACATCAATTTTAATCCAGACAGTTTAACACAAATGACTGCTTGAGAGTTTGGAAGTGCCAATAAATAATCACCTAAGATTGTGGATAATGTTTCATGCAGTTCTTCCGAAACCCACCCAGTTAAGGTTCTCAAGCCCCATCATGTATCGATTCATAAATAAAATAAAGTCAAAGTCAGAATTTTTAATAAATTTGTATCTCCATTCCCAATTTGCAAAGCAACTGAACTGTCTACCGCTCGTTGCTATTAGAAATTTACAATAAACAGCCGAAGACAATTTTGCTCTGTTCCTTTTCACGTTCCCTTAAATGACCTACGCCCATTTATTTCCATCAAGACCGTTTCCCAAAATGTAGTAGGCATAACGGTGCATCCATTACATTCTTTGTTGTAGATTATGCAAAAACGTAACTTCAAGAAAAGGAGTACACTTGGAAAAATTTAAGCATTCTCTCAAACGTAACCCTCCTGCGTCAGGCCGCATGACCACTGACGTAACTTGTAGGGGCAAAATCAATCGTCTCCAATAATTCCATATCTGCAAAAAATTTGTATCTAGGAACTGAGATTTTCGAGTCTTTGGGCTTGCCCGACATCCGTTTGGCGTAAGCATAAATATGTCTCCTTCCAGTATCTGCAGGGAAATAATAAACTGTGACGCTGTTCGTTATCTAAAATGAACGCAAGCTAACAGATTCCCTCCTACAAAATGTAAGCATTGAGTACGACTTCCTTAATTATTTATACAGATAGCGAAAACCCATTAAACGAAGTCATTGATCGTATCATCCGCTACTGAAAAGCTGTTAGAAACTTGTATGGTTACTAGAATTGGGAGTTATACATGAAAACCAAAGCCCATGGTCTTCATCTGTTGCCTAAGCAATTAAGCTAGGAAAATTTCGGTTGTGCTTAGATGACCGAAGGGTCAATACCATTATTGTCGAGGATGTCTATTCTTTATCTTTGATAGATCGGATTCAGTGTGGACTAGCAAAGGCAGAATCCATCACAGGCCCCAACTTAAAATATGTCTGTTTGCTACTTTTAGAAGAAGGATCAGAAGAGAAACAATCTTCACAGTGCCTAGATAGCTTGCTAACAGCTTTCCAAATCTTTAATAAAGATATGCGCAAGGGCAGTTTAAGTCGGAAAAGCTTCAAAAGTAGGGAAAATACCTAAGACGCCACTCCATAAGGAACAATTCAGACAGAACCTGACAAAGGCAAGGCTACTTGTAGGTATCCTCTAATAAGATCTGTAGGCCAATTAAGATAAGTTGTTATTGTTCACGGTTGGCACCATCGTTTTGTTCCCAATTCTGCCTACGTGTTAATAGAAGACTTTCTAATGGTTAGAAGAAACTGTAGTCTTTTTTGAACACTTTAAGGAGTTCTGCGCCTCCGTGACATAAGCCACATTTCACTCGTCCCTTTTCTATTCATTGCGACTTCCATGATGAAAGTGGAAAATTTTCAATCCCAGATCACGCTTTTCTTAAACGGCTGATGTAATAAAAGGTTTTACACGGTTATTTGGCCAGATCTCTATTGAAGTTGGAGGACTTCAATTTTACGATTAAGTACCGGAAAGATAGCTCACACATCCATTCGGTGTCCTGCGATCACTCCAAAAATTTGAACGATGTTTATAGTTTAGATCCGGATATCTTACTCTTAGAGAAATTTACCGACTCCGTGGAAAGTGATTTGATTCCAACTATAGGTTTTTTTAAAAGATCAACTTCAGGTTAAATTTAAGTATTTTCCCGTCATAGACATTAAAAGATGGCTATTTTTACAGGTAATCGGATTGCGCTACCGCCGCAACAACCGTGGAAGTTATGAGCTCCATCCAACTTTACTAATGATTTAACCAAATAGGCCCATGATCGTCCATTGAGCTCCTGTGGGGATTTGGCTTAAACCGTCCAACGCCTAAAAACGTTTCTTTAGTCGTTCAAAACCACCAAACAAATTTCAGGGTATATCCGACAATTTGTCCCTTGTATGTGGAAGTCTGGTGTTCAGTAAGGGTTATAGATAGACGGAGATGGAAGTGGATAGAGTGTTTGTGTAAGTTTATCTTTAAAGTGAAAGCACCAGGCACGGTTGAAAAGACCACTACTGACAGCTTGTTTCAAAGATTAAAAAACGACGAGTTACGTTATACACGTGGACATAGCCTTGTGGTCCGGTTGGATAAGTCCCTTTCTCCTCTGACAGACATTTTCCTTAATACCTTGTACCTATGCATAAGCACTACACAACTCACATTGCTCCCTTGCTCGAAGATATCGACACCTTTGAACGAAATTCCGTAATCGATAAGCACATGAACTTTTCGCTGTGTGGGGTCAAACGTCCCCAAGCAAGATTTAAAGGCTCCGGCCCACAAGGATGTTTGAAGCAAACATTTCAGCCCGCACATTAATTTTGTTATCGTTTTTTATATTGTTCAGTCCTTGTTAAAAGGAGACGGGATCAACATAGTAGATTTATATACAGTTTTTTTCTCGGACGACTAAAAGCTCGCTATGTAATATCTGGTTATAAACATTCCAAGATTTCTTTTTCAAAAGAATTAATTTGCTTGTTTGAGCTAAGACGCCAAACATGAGTCATTTTTGGAAGTGCCTCAAACTCTGCGATTTTGGTTAAATCAACATTTGTCATTTTGTTTTAACAAAGTTGTTTTTAATAGTCTTTTGTATCATTTCTGCAGTTGACGTCCTTGACATTATTATTGAAGTAACTGTCCATTAAATTAGAAAATATCAAACTAAAATGCCTAAAAAAGTGGTTAAATTCTGCCAAATCTGCCTTATCATACTTAAAAATTTCACGTTTTAGGTCTGGGGAACGAACATACTGAAAATTATGACACGAAAAGAATGCAGATAGGATACAGTGGTCCGAATCACTGAGAAATATAGTATGAAGAAAAAGATACAGTCTATTTTGTTCCAACACATGCTTGGAATGCGTTTTGGTTCATTTATAAACTGAATTAGGCAGTTCTCAAGTGCCATAATGTCTGCGTCGCGTCCCAGCGGAGTTACAGGTTGAATGGCGCAACCAGCTTTTATTGCGGACATTAAAAGCGCCGAAGACAACTATTGGGCTTTCAGGGAATTGTTAAGAATAGAGGTTATTTTGTTGGATAGGATGTCAATACCGTTAATAATAATTGTTATTTTTATGGTTTTGTTGCTGCTGATTTGTTATGGTTGTTTTGTACTGTTTTTTTTGTTGTGTCTACAGTTACTGGTGACCCTGTTTTTGTTGTTGTTATTGACGCGATTTAGTTGGCACACAGTTTTTGCTATTGTTATTATCGTTGGTGTTAATATTTTCGCGTTGTACGGTATTCGTTCCATTGTTATTGAAGTAAGTCCTGTTTATTGTAAGTGATGTTGTAACAAACATTTTGTTACTGTTCGTACCGATGCTATTAACGACATTGTCGTTTTATCTTAATTGTTGCTTTTTCGATTGCTCCTGCTGGTATCGTTGTTTCTTTAATAGCGCCGTTAATGTTGACGTTGTTAATTATATTTTCATTGTGCGTTTATGCTATTACCGACGTTGCTTTCCTTGTTGAGGATGTAAGTATTGGTGATGTTATCGTTGCATTGCTGTTATTGCATGTTGGATAATGCGATGTTATCATAGAGCAATTTTTTTTACCTATTTTTGTTATTGACGGTTCCGTAGCCGCAATTCCCGGTAATGTCGGTACTGAGATTGTTAATATTTTTGTTATCATTATCCTTGTTATAGCTTTTCGATCCTTCTAGAGTTCTTGTTTTTGGTTTTTTTGAAGTCTGAAGTTTAAGTTTTCCTTTCTATTTCAGGCCCTTTCAAAGGCCTACATGGCTTTTCATCTTACTGCAAAAGTTGCGGTTGATATTTTTTCGCATCGTACAAAGCTTTGTCATATGCAGATGTTTGCGCTCATATAAAGTTTTCTCTTTTTATTGTTTTTTGCTTTATTACGACTATAAGGAAATTTAACGGTGTCAGGATAGTTTTGGCTTTATATTTTGCAATTATTGAGTTTCACTTGCTTTATTAAATTGAAGCTTGTATGACTTAGAGAACTTTTAATGCACTTATTGCAAGCAGATCGTTAAAATCGCTTTAATATTGACATTTTCATTTTACTTGCTAAATTAGAAGATCTTTTTTAGCGTTTGTATTTCCCCACATAAAAGTCGACAGTCATCTCTGAGATACGAACCACTACTATATATGTGGCATCTGCAAGCAAACAAAAACGTCGAATACAACATTGTTGAAGTATCGATCCTGTTATGGCCGGGAGAGTATGCAGCAAATGCAATTTACGTTTTAAAAGAAGATCGATATTGGTAGCAAAACAGTGAAACACTCTAATATAGAATTCGATTTATACGACATGTTTTGTTTTAAGTATTTCAGTTTACTTAAACGCATAAATAATTTTGATTAAATAAATATCGGACATATATTGCCAGATTGCCTTAAAATCAGTTTCCGCTTACTCACTCTATGCTGTTCGAATACAAGATGTTATATTTTGTGGTCGTTTCAAAGTTACAATTTCTAGGTACCTTATATGTTGGATAAATATAAGGCTGTCAAGTTTTATAAGACAAACTATGATTAACACAGATAACTTACTTTTATTAAATACTTTGGCAAACTAACAGTAAGTGATTACATTTTACATTAGCCCGCAGTTTCTACGAACTTGTGTCTGCCAAAAGTAAGAAATAAAGACTTTGAGCTCTTTGTCGTTAAAATTGAGTAGAGAGATAATAGGCAAATTCAGAACATTGCTTAACTCTATCAATTGAATAAAACGAGATAATATGGATGAAAACAAGAGTAATAAATTTACTGAAATGCAAGATAGCAAAAGCATAGGAAAGGCGCATATAAGATTTAGCATCCAAAAATTTGTTCAATGGCAAAAAAAAGGAAACAGAGAAACTTATATTCGATCGTGACCGAATCTTTTGAATCTTATGACCGTTACCCTAAAAAAGACCAAAAAACAACTAAAATTTCGTACTTATTAATATTGGGTGGGTGCGGTTAATTTTTTTCTATTTTCAAACTGAAAGAGGGTATTTATATTGTGTACGTACTTTAGGATTAAAAAGTAAAAAATAGAGAGCAAATGTATTCACAGTTTTTTTTTGGACATGTCCTTTGGTTTGAGTAATTTTCAAACTGTTTTGCAAATTTTTAGACGATATCTTCATTTTTGCAACCGGAGGAGTGCTACCACAGATACCAAGCATTTGGGCAGACAGACAGATGGGCAGATGAACGGACGAACATGTTTGAGGCGCAATCCGATTTTGAAACTGGTCAAAAATGTATATACACTATATCATTAAAAAGAAAAATTTTAATTTTTGTTAACTATAATAGTGGGCAACGTGATCAGTTTTTCCTATGTGTTTCCTACAAATGCTCATAGAATACCTTTTCTAAATTTTGTAGATTTATATGCTTCAGTTTATGAGTAATGAGCAAAAAACTAATTATTTCCCTGCAAAAACAAAGGTTTCCTCAGTTTATCTGGTACTGCAGTCATCTCCTTCAATCAATTTGGCCCAGTTTCAATACCAACCTTCGTGGAAGGATTTCCAAAGTATCTGCTAAATTTGAAGTTGTTAGCTTCATTCTTGTGGCCAGAAGAAAGACATTTCGCAGACGAACATGCTTAAATCGATTTAGAATTTGATACTGATCAAAAATATATATACTTTGTGGGGTCTCTGAAGCTTCCTTCGAGGTGTTTGAAACGATTTCACAAAATGAATATAGGCATCAAGCAAAAGCAGATAGCATAAGGTAAATTAATAAAATTTTTCAATGAACTTAATCTATATACGCGTGACATCGGAGTTTTAGATACATGAAATGAACTGCTAAGAAAGAAGAGCGGCTACTGTAATCACCAGGCGTTATTTTTCGCCTTTCATGACTAAAACAAATGCTTACTGATTTAAACGATCCAGATAAACAAGTCCAGAATCTAGAAGAAATTATTTGACCATTCTTTGGAATTATTCTGTAAAATTTCTTAAAAAGCAAAACTATACTCTCTATATATTTTTAAAATTATTGCTAAAATTATTTATAATGTATCAGTCTAAAAGTTTGTTGTGACAATACAAAACAATCTATAAATACCAAGATACTTGATAACCTTTATTTACAATGAAAAAAGCTAAAAAACTTGGACATTAACAACACAGTAGCTATGCGAGTACACTTACACTTTTGTACCTTCGCTTGTTCTATCCTCAGACGCGAATATAGGGTTAGCGTTGATGGGTCCATCGTTTACTCGTCTGTCAATTTCATCAACTTGCCAATTTTCAAATCTTGCACAAAGTTGTTTAGCACGAGTTGTCGTCTGAGCCTTAAAAATTGTAAAATAACGAATATATTAATATTCGGTCGATCGTTGAGTTAAATAATTTATAAAAGAGTCTTAGGTAAATACGCGTTAAAGGCTGAAATTTGAGAACAGTGTGTTAAGGTTGTTTAATTCTAATATGTATTAATTATTTTATCCCACTAGTTAAATATTTTATCCTGCCAAATACTCCCGGTTGAAATCATCATATTTATTTTAATACAACCTTTCTGTAGTTGAGAATTAATTAACGTCCGTACATAAAAAAAGTTTTTATATTTTTCTTCTGAGAGAGTTGGCAAGTGAACTCAAGCCTTACATTTAAGCGTGTCTGAAAGCCTTGATAACAGATGTGGTAGGTAAGTAGATTGCTTTAAGCCCACAATATATATATTCATTTTGCACAGATAATCCATCAGTCAATTATAAATGCTCTCCAACTTATTTTTAAAGTTTTGCTTTTGTTTAGAATGTACAAGGTGAAATAAAACTCTATAGGTTTTTACTTACCTCGCGCAAGATTTGATGATCTAGGTAAATAACGCTATCTTCAGCATTTTCATTACTATCTTCACTGCTAACGTAATCCACGCCATCATCAGTGTCATAATCACTTCCTGCATCCCACTTTCTCTTCTGTTCGATAGGTGGTGTCAAATGTTTTATTGTTCGGAAACATCCGTGGCGAATATGTGGTTGTAAGCCATTTTCTAATTCTCTGAATTTGGTTATCATTAAAGACGTCATATGCGATCGTTCAAGATCATGAGTTTCCGATAGAGATTGTTTAGTTAAGGAAATTTTTCTTTCCATTTCTGGCGAAGGCAAGTTTACGACACCTTCTCGGGGGGGAGTAATACGAAAAATGCGTTTCTTATTCTCAACGGGGCGATATGTTTCAAAGAATTTAAATTTTTTGCTTATTTCTGATGTTTGAACTAATACCTCTGCGGGCTTCTCCGTGCACTTTATCACATCTATATTGTTTTGCTTTGTATTGAAAGTTGATATGCCCTATAATTATACAAATTATATATAAAATACGTATGAATACATTTATATGTACATACACAATCTGTATGCGCATGTATGACTAAATCACTCTATACTGTAAAGAACATTGTAAAATATAATCTTCATTGCAAGTAAGTGAACATTGGTTTTTGGAAAGATTAGCTCCGTTTACATTCGAAATCCTTTGTTCGTTAAACAATCGGAAGTTGTGGTGCTTGAAAAACGAATGATACATGACTACTAGAGTATGCGTACATATTCATGTAAGTAAGAAAAAGAAAACTTATAACTACCTTAAAATAACCCAAAAAATAACCTAATTGACCAATACGGACAGTAATCACTTTGATTTCTTAGGTGGCCTTAGAAAATATCCGTACCAACCTCTGAATGTCGTCTATATGATCACATGGCAGAAATGAAGTATTTATTAATTACGTTTGCTTTGATAATCCAGACAATCGAAAATTTTTATCTTCTTGAGGTAAAAACACTGACACAATACAAGGGAATATTTTAACGTCCGCCAATGTAGAATGTAAGAAGTTTGTTTCCATTCATGTGGAAAATGCAATGACCGACATTAAAGTGTAGTTACATATTCCTTTTTTGCTAGCGAAGCTCACCCTTATAGCAAAGCCTAGAAAAGCAATGTTAAAAAGAAAGGATGTAATAGTTGTAATAGTTCGCCTGCGTTAAAATAAGGTTAATCATATATCAGAGCAAATGAATCAACCAATCTGCTTCCGATGCATCCAAAGTGATTGTCAATCAGCGCTGAAATTGTAATAAAAATCGTATGAACATTAATAGTTGCTTCATCGGCATGGGTCGCTGAATAAGCAAAAACTACAACTACCGAGTCAGTGTTCACAGGTCAAATCTCAATGCCATAGAGTTTACTTTGGTGGTAGCTATAGTGAGTGAGTCGGTAGAGGCCTATCTTATCGAGTGGACACATATATACTAGGTGGCGGCTGCCACCTCGGTACTTCTTGTTTTCTTTCTCCTTTCACTTCTTTTTGACCGCCAGGGAATTGTACGAATATGGGACTGCCCTTGAAGAATCCGAAAAAATACTCTATAATGTAGAGCAAAATAACAGCAAAGCAGTTTCTAATTAAAATAATGCCAAAAGAATCTAATGTTATATGTTTGCGTTAGCTGGAAAAGAAGAGACATTATATAAACGCGTTGAAAGCCTTAATAAAGCACGATCAAACCATTTCTATGCACTACTAGACAGCCGTGGCTAATGGACCAATGAATTGTATCAAAAAAATCTTCTCTACGTATATATCACCTAGAAATAAAAAGTAATACAGACGCTTGAGCCTACCTCCATAAGTGCGTTCCAAGAAATTTACACCAATTAAATAAATTTTCGTTTTTCTTGTTGATTTTGCTTTATGTTGTTCTTCTGGTATGATCTTAGGCTTAACTGTCTTACGACAAGAAAGATAAATTGAGAATATGATTTTTTAACCGTCCTTTGGGCGCCAAAAAAATTTTGGCGGCTAGAGTTATGAACTGAGTGCTTGGCCATCCTGCCAAGGGTGACTCTCACTGCTTTATGTGCAAGTCAATTTATATATGGTAACGTTAAATCATTGTCCTTGTAGGCATAAAAATGGTACGACATTCATTATTGCCGTCTTGTTAATTTTTTTGAAGTGTTCTTATTCCTTTTTATGTTCGTGCCGCAACGGCCGTTTTCTTATTCTTTTACAGAAATCTCTTTAAGTTGCTGGCGCAATAACTAGCGTGTAGTACACGGCAAACTCACGTAATTACAATATTGCAATATTTCTTTAAACAGTTATGTTTGCAATATAACATTACTAAGGAGGATGCGCTTTCTTACAACCTTCAAGAAATAAGATGGAAAAACAATTGGAAATATTATAGTTGGTCGAGAGCGATTGGTTAACCGAATAGAATCCTGTACTTATTTTCATTATAAAATATAAATAATTGTATAGTACTCCCATATAAAGGGGTACTTTTCCTAGAAATTTTTACATGAGAAGAGCGCCAAACATTTAACATAGTTAATATTCATGTCCATCTTATTGTTCCTTTCCGGTTCTCTTCATGAAGCATTAAAATTTCGTTATGATGGTTACGAAAATCCCAAATCCACTTAATTTCAACATATAATAAATTTCCTAAAGAACGAAAAACCAAATGGACATTCGCAGGCGCGTTATACAGCTGCAGGCCGATGATAACGATTAGTGGAAAAGCAACCAGATAAAAACCAAATGCACATTCGCAGGGGCGTCATGCAGCTCCAGGCTGATGAAAATGATGAGCGGGAAAAGCAGACAGGGATTAAATATACAAACTATAAACTTTGGTATGGTAACATACTTGTGAATAGAATATTTGTGGAAGGGCGTTAGTCGGGCAAGAACATTTGAGTTGAGAGTACAGCCAAAATAAATTGTGAATAATAGTAAATTTAAGAAGTATAATTGTAAATAAATAATCCTACTTTTATTTACAATTGTAAATAAAAGAACTTTGAAATGTATTTTTATTGAACAAAATATCCACGATTCAGTGATACGCGCTGTATCTAGATATGCGAGTTTTATAACATTATATATGAATAACTCTAGAGAACCATTGAATTGGATTGAGTTCAAAGATTTTCATATGGATCAATCGTCGCCATGATGTATGTAAAGTTAAATTTTTGACATAAAAAGAATTGGTCTTTTAGAAATGGTTTTATGGGAGAAGATTCAAATCATTGTCCGCTTCAATCTAGATTTCCCACACCGTTTTAAAATGCCGGAATTCCAATACTTCATAGTGGAAATTGGTCCACAATAGCAACATAATATAGAAATTAATTGCACCAAGAGTGTACAGCACATGGGTCTATTCCCTAGACATCATTCTATGTTAGGGTTTTTTTTTTGACATATAAACTCTTATATAGCAAAAAAATTTTTTGCTAAATATTTCGTGGTGAAAATTGATCAGTACTTTGACATAAAAATTAAGTAAAAGAATTTGTACAACGCAATTTAACTTTTAACATAATAGTTAGATGTAGCAAATTTAGATTTTTTAGGTTTTATTTTATTTTCTTATTGCGACCGTGCAGTCTGCGTGCCCTTTAAGAAATGGTAAGCTTGGGTGCCAAGAATGTCAGTTTTTATTAACGTTTTCCAATGACTGACTGTGCTGAATTTTTTGCTAAATTAAATGACTGATTAAGAATTGCTTACTATATAGTAAATGATAGTTTCTATGACATATGCTCTCAATTATTTGTATATCATGCGTTTTATTCAAATACTGTTGAGAGAAAAAGAGCATAAATATAACTAAGTTTACAAATACACAGCAGATGTTGACGCAGAAGCACAGTTCCTACCAACAATAAAGAAAAAGTGAAAAGCACCCAATAAAACTATTCAAACGTTAAACCAGCGGACATTAAACAAAAATAAGCTAAAAAGCCCAAAACTTTATCTGCGTACGTCGATCTCACACGGCATTACAAAATTATATATGTATTGAAAACCGAACAAATCTATAGCTACAATTGAACCTATTAATTTTCAGGAATCTGTCCACCATTCATTATAATCAAGATAAGTTTTAGATCACTTCAACGTTTACCTTTCTTTACCGCGTATTATGAAAGCAAAGCAGTTAGGAAAAGTCCTTGGAAACGACCTATATTAATTTCGCAAGATCACTGTCTTGATTTACAGTCTGTCATAAAAGTGGTCCTCTTTACTTTAGTCAAATCCAAGAGGGTGCCTACAAAAGCCTTAAATGAATTCCTAATAGCAAAAGCAACATCATTTTTTTAAGATGAATGTCAGAAGCAAAGCCTCACTATTGTCTGACGTGAAGCAAAAACATGATATATAACAAGACACTAAAACATTGAACATGCAAAATCAAAAAAATATATAAATAATAGAAAAACTTTACATATGCAGGATTTCACTAGCAACATTTGCGCAAGAAAATTATTAAGTACCATACCAGACATACAATATAAACAAAAGTTATAAAAGAGAGTAAGAGAGAGCAAACAAGCAGAAACGAACACAATTACCTAAATTTATGTACTATGTACGTCTAAAGACAAGCGGTGAGAACATGTGTATGCTTTAATATGACGTGTTTTCATTCGAAATGTTTTTATAAACAAATTCTTCTTGGAGATTATTATTATTATCGATATATCTATTTATAGCAATGAAATTTTCGCTATAATTAGTTTTCCTAATGGGTACTACACATATTTTTCTTATTAATGTTATTAAAAAAGTACATTACTATTATTGGTTATTATTTATAAATTTTTCGAGCTAGAAATGGGTGGGTTTATTTGACAAATATATTTGTATACATTTTAAACATGGCATATATATGGAGATAGGGAAAAATATTGAAAATTCAAGGAAATATGTTAAATATATATGTAAAGGAGAGTTGGCACCAAAATGTTTAAAGTAAATTGTCAAGCAAAAAAATCAAAAATTGAAACATTGCCTATGTTGATACAAGTAAGCTGAAGCAAACGCACGCAAAAGGGCACACATTCCTTTTTAGCATAGCACTGATACAACCACGCTCACGTATAGTGAATATATTTTACTACCGCACAGAAATGTTCATAGTGGGTCAGGAGGGAAACAAACACATAAAAGTTCCAACACTTTTTTCAAGATTGAGATTACGAAAATCTTAGGCACTTTTTGTGTATATGTTATCAACAACAGTGGTAGCACTCTTAATTATCAAATATTTGCATAGTTGTTCGTTAACTTTCATTATTTCTATGGACATGGGTTCTGTTAATAGTTTCTTGATTTGACGTCGTATTCTTTTAAACAGCAAACTAAAAGCACATAAAATCCTATGTTTTTAAGTGTATATTGGCTATGGTGCTCATATAAGTGTATATGTATAAAAAGAAACCAAACAAGAAGTGTGCATGTAGCAAATATAATTTGTTTTCTTTCCGTTATTAATTTTGAAAAACTGAAGAATTCCAAATTCTACGTTCGTCAAATGCTTTGATAAATTTCAGACAAAATTTTAATACAAACAAATATGAAGAAGATTTTTATTATTAAAAAAAGTTATGTTTTAGTTTATTTATATAATTTACTCATCTTATTTGCAGGTTAATAATTTTATGTGCTTACACATATATATTTGATATATTTTTTCCAATTTTCCACACTACATATGAATTATTCTACACGACTATTTATATTATATTACTATTGTATTGTTTATATTCCAGAATTAAACTATCATTTGATAGATAAAATATTAAAAACTAAAATAAAATATTAAAAACTAGTCCTTAATCCGAGCTTATGCAACTTGAACTGTTTTTTAGTCAAGCATTCCGAATTTTTTTACAATAAAGTTCTTAAAATAAAGTCCAGCGCCTATGCTCGTTGCGATCATTGTCCATGGTAAACCTATCATTAATTTTCTCCACAAACTTATCAAAAATTAATTTCCTAACATCTAGTTTATTTTTATTTCCATATTCTATTTGTTTAAAATATAATTTTTCTAATTCTACATTCAAAGTACGAAATATACTTTACATTCATAACGCACAACTGCTTCTAATAGATAAGTAATATAATAAATTAGTATAATAAATAATATAATAAAATATACAAATAGTTAGTAAATTAATGATTTAAAAAAAAAACTATAGAAGAAAAAGTGCACAATAATAAATTTTTTTAATTTTTTTACCTTATCCTATTGTCACATAAAAAACTGTCTGATAAAAACTTAACATTTTTAAAAAGCAACACCTTAGTTAAACTATCTAAATAATTAAGGCGATTGGCTTGGCAGTCATCGTCCGTTACGAATCAGGCAAAATCGTTCTCTCTGCAAATATATTTGCCAAATAAATTCATAATCCAATTCATTTCTTGATAAAATTTTATTAAGGAGAAATGACATTGGAAATAAAACGCCAAATGATATTTTTCTATGGGAAATGTGCATAAGAAATGTGCACGTGAAATATATGTGCTAATTTCAAGCAAAAAGTAAGTTATTACTGTAGTGGCGTAGTTGGTAAAGGCGTCGTCGTCGAAATGTGTATTTTTGCACACTTCTTTTATATGACATTTTGGGCAAGGTCGAATATTGATGAAAAGGAAATTGGATACAATAATAATAATATATTTTGCTTATAAAAACAGGAGGAAAAATACGTATAGTATAAATTAGAAAGGATGATAATAACAATAAAAATAATAGCAATCCTCCAACAGGAAGACTAATATGTTCATAAAAAGTGTTCACAACAAAATACCAAAAGTGAAAACGGCCAAGAATAGAAAAATCCAAAATTGAAGATTCTATTGCTTATCCGTTTACATATGATCTTTGCTTAAACATAGGCATGCAAAACCTCACACAAGTGTTTCTACTATACACGAATACTCTCATCCACAGGTCTATTCAAATTATGGGATACAAGGCCAGGGCTTTGCTCAGGCTACTGTAGGAGTCACAGGTGGCGGATTGTGATCGGCGTGAATGTACCCAAGGGTATATCTGTAGGCTAGCTGAGAATAACTAATAAGCAGTCCCGGACCAAGAGAGGCAGAGGAGGAGGGGTGGCTGAAAAGGCCGCATAACCCTGCGAATCTTCGGTGGCAGGAGGTATAAGCGCCGTTTTTTAAATAGATGCTCCCCATTTTTAGTATGGGGGTGGCATCAAGGGAGACAGTTCGACGAATATGGATAGGCCGAGCCCAGATCTTGATTACGGTATTCCGGAACACCTACTTGAATTGAGGATTTCTAGTTGATGGTGGCAGTATTCCGTTACCTAAGTAAGTTGGAGTGACATCCAGCTGAAATGGCTTTTGGGTTAATGCTGACACCGCCCCCTGCCCGTTAAAATTATGGCAAGTCTGGGAAGTACGTACTTGGCTGCATCGTTAAGTTGGCGCGTGTAGGTCCACTTAAGTAGAACTCCTGGCTAATGCTGCACCTGGCACTGAACGCTAGTCTCATAAACGCTAGCGTGAACCCACCGCATGGCCACAGTGCTTGCAAAAATAACCATGGGATCCTAACAGCAACTGCACCAGCGGAACCGAATAGCGGCTTCTCTGTATGGGCCCAATTACAATGATTTCTAACAAACAAAATAATACACCAATAGGTACTATCGGTCACGCTGACGCTTTGAGCGAAGAGAACTCTTTCAAAGTGAGCGGAAGAATAATGAAGTCGCCAGAAGGCGTGCAAACGCACCTTCATCTCGGACGAACGCTCCCCGAGAAGTCAAGCCACACACCAGTAAATGTGGAGAACCTGGTAACCTTCGTAAAGCTGGGCGGCTATATAAAAGATTCGGTGGTGACACTGCAGGATAATGATGGAAAAAGGCGGTACATAAACCAACAAATGCGCGATGCAATAGGCGAAGCGATTGGGGCTCGCAAAGCTTACCGCTACAGAAAGCAAGCGGGACGAAGCGATCACAGCCTGAGGCGCATAAACCTAAGCAGCCCGGGGACGGGGACACACCGACCGCCAAACGTCGCAGAGTAGCCACCTTACCAGGGGAAAGCGGAAGAGCTCCGAGTGGCAGTTGGCTCCTTTTTAGAAGGGGAGGCAGAAGTCAGGTGTTTGAAGCAACGCAAAATAGTCGAGTGCAAAGATATCGCCGAAGTCACCACCAGAGAGGATGCACTTAAGTTCCAATACGCGGTGACAACTGCAGAAGTGTTAAATTTAAGGAAGTCATACAGTGGAACTGCACAAAGGAGCCTTCTTGCCTGTTCTGCCGGGAGACGCCGAATGTGGACGCAAAGCACGTGTCGGAAAGAGGCAAATGTCCGTTGCTCAAACGGGTGCTGGCCATTAGAGAGCGGAAATGAGAATAATACAGATTAATTGTGACTTCAAGAGATGAAGCTAGAGCTAGCAGAGCATAAAGCTGGGGCGGTGTTAATAAGCAGCTGGAAGCGCGTGAAAAGATGCTGTATACGAGTGGGTCACCGCACGGTCCAATCATCTCCTGCCCTGAAACACCTTCTAGTTATGCTCGACCATCGGCTCAACTTTAAGCACCCCGTTGAGTACGCGGCTGAAAAAGCGACCGACACTCAGGGGTCGTTAAGAAGGATTATGCGAAATATTGGCGGCCCGAAATTCACCAATCGAAAGATGCTGCCCTTGCGATTGCTAGAGCCATGCCAGTCGACATTTTGGGGGGCGAAATGAAGCGCATCCACGAAAGGAGCCGCATCAACGCCCCCTGCCATCAAAAAAGAAGAGCGGCTAGCGTCGATGAGAACTTGGCAATCGCCTTGGGAAAGAACAACAAAGGAAGACGGACGTTCCTTCTTAGCGTATTCCACAGAAGTTCCACCATCGGAAGCCTGCTAACGACAACCGGCCTCCGCGAAGTAATATCTAAGGGTGGTCCCGCGGGGGAGAGTGGTGGAAGAAGCGTGTGGAGTGGTGGTTTTTTCGTACGTAGGCGCCATGGATGGTGATTCGTGCATGCTACCATTAAGAATCTTTTGAAGATTTTCTACCTCCTGCTCGCAGAGCAAAAAAAAATTATGGGATACACATTTTTTCAGTGCGTACACACACAGTGCACAAATTCAGGTAAGTGTTTTGTTTTAGTTTTCTTGCTTTCTCTTACTCTCCTTCATACTATTCGTGTATACTGACGTATCGAATTACGACTTGATAATTTTGTTGCGCAAATGTTGCTAGCGAAATGTGTTGTCTTATTGTTATACAGAAAAGTAATATATTACTAACATTTACGCCACAAAATGGTTAGAAGCCAGTCCACGTTCCGCATATAAGGTCAAAACAAATGCTGTAAGAAGAGAGCAAAAGACGTCAAATGATTACAATTATTTATTTTTGTCCAGTATTTTCGTGTAAGACTACGAACTACGAACGATAATAGAATGTATCACGTAAGCAACAGAATTTTCATTTTCTGACTTTTCTGTGCTTGACCGTTTACTTTTGCTTTTTTGATGTAAACAATTTTTTCAAAGCAGATTTGTTTTCTTTTTGGGGAATTACTAGCTTTCATATATGTTTATATGTATATGTATCGATTTCGATTCAATTGGCTAAATATCGCTTCCTTAATTACATGTTACCTATGTAATTTTTTTTATAACGTACCACCCCTAACTTGTTTTAACTTGTAATATGTACCCGCTGTAAATATCAAATAATTAGATATAATTTCTATATTTTTTTATAATGTAACCAGTCATAGCAACTTAACAGACTACATACCTGGAAATATAACTTTCATAGAGTGGTATGTTCACTAAAACATAGCACAGCAGCTGTGCAGCCGGCGGAAGCTATCAGTAAAACTCTATTGGATTGCATAAACATATGAACATGTTTAGCTACCAGAATTAATACAATAACACTTAGTAGCAAGTATCTAAAAATCAAAATCGTTGTGAACCATTATAAAACAATCTGCTGGCCAGGATGGATTGAGAAGGCCTGCATTTTACAGACACCGCATGAGCACTATGACCAACGCTATTCATGTTTTCATTGCAGCCACAGTGTACCAATATTCATGAACAGCTCATTTGGAGACATGGTTGCCTTTTGGCCTTCTATTAGCGAAGCAGGGTTCTGATTTTCTATTAGCCAGATTTATTAACTAGACGTTGCTGTTTTAATCGACGACGAACGCTCAGATTTAGCCACACTTCTCTTTTAAAACTCTTTTAGTAAAAATTTCTTTAAAAATTTGTTGATAGCTAATAAAAACGAATTGTCATTTCGTCAAGCAATCTTTATTCTGCTAGAAGTACGGGAAAATTAATGCATAACGATTGATTATTATCTTCGTTTAATTTTATTAAAGGAAAAATTAGTTAACACACATAATAATGGACTTACTTTCTAGATGGAATTTGATTAAAACACACGTGAAGACCTAAAAGGACCCACCATTGACATATAACAAGAACTTGAATTTCACAATGATCGGATGCTCAACATTCAAAAAAGCTTCATTGGCAGCAAACTCATATATCAAAGTACACCTAAAAAGAAACTAGTCTCGTTCGACTCCCCTAGCGATGATTCTGATTAGAATGGAAATCATGGAGAATGAGGAGGAGTGTATGTATTATGCAAGATAACACGCTTAAATCTTCTACACTAAATAATATTTATAAGACAATTGCTTTCAGTTTTTGCAGTAAACCATGTATACGAAAAAAACGCACAATCATAGTAAATTCTTCAAAATTGATAAAGAGAACAGATGTCAAAACAATGCTATTCCACATTTTGAATAACTCGGCAAAATTAACAAAGTTTGGCCAAACTCTTTGAAGATTCCATCGTATAGCGCCGCGCTTGCCCTGTTATAATGCCAATTGTGTAGCCCCCGAAACAACTTCTCTAAATATCTAAACTCTAAACGTTAAATATAAAGATAAAAGATTAAAATTATACATAATTAGCTTAATTATATTAATTTAAAACTTTGCATGTTTTTTTTTTAATGCAACAATGCTGCAATACTATCCAATACTATCAAATCAGCACCAAATACGGAATTGATTTAGGCTCGTTCGTCCGTCTATGTCAATTTATGTAAACGGCGTCACTTTTTGTGGAGACGGTTACAGAGAAAGGTGTACAAAACGGTTCTTTCAAATTCAAGCGTTATATGGAGCGTGGCCCTAAAAATGGTCCTTTCTAATATATTATTTTTATTATTATTGTTATTAATTTCGTCAGAGAATAAATTCTAAAACTAAACTCTTAAAAGCACTATCATCTAAGGCTATCGGCTTTTTATTAAAAACTCTACCGCACTTGAAATTTGAACCCACTACCATTGACTTGCTAGTCCAGATTCCTCGCCTTCGGCTACTCAGGCGGATTGTTTCTAATATATTAATTTGGGGAAAAAGAAATCCATTATTTGTTCGGTAGATGGCTGCACTGATAGATTTCTCGTAAAGTATCGATCAAACAATTTCCTATACTGTACATTTACATACTGTACATTTCGTAGTAAAAAAAATTCTTTTGCTGTTTTTTGTTTGGTGCATTCAGTTGTGAGTTACAGCGTGTTAAAAATGGAAGTGAACAAAGAGAAAATTCGGTACATTTTACAGTTTTTCTTTGACAAAGACGAAAATGCAAGCCAGGCGGCTAAAATTGTAAATGGTGTTTATGGTTCCGATACTGTAACAGCATATTATGTGCAATTTTGGTTTCGTAGATTCCGTTCAGGAATTTTTGATGTTAAAGATGCACCTCGCACAGGTAGGCCGGTCGTTGAAAATGTCGATAAAATCGGAAAAATGATCGAAGTTGACCGGCATATTAGCAGTCGTAACATCGCCCAAGAGCTAAAAATCGACCATAAAACAGTTTTAAACCATTTATACAAAGCTGGATTCAAAAAGAAGCTCGGTGTTTGGGTGCCACACCAGCTAACAGAAAAAAACATGATGGATCGAATTTCCATCTGCGAAGCCTTGGCCAAACGGAATGAGATAGACCCATTTCTTAAACGGATGGTGACTGGAGATGAGAAATGGATCACATACGATAACCCTGTGCGAAAACGATCGTGGTCAAAGAGCGGTGAAGCACCTCAAACGGCCAGGAAGGTTTTTCTATGCATTTGGTGGGACTGGAAGGGGATTATTTATTATGGGTTGCTTCTACATGGCCAAACGCTAAATTCTGATCTCTACTGTCAACAACTGGACCGTTTGAAGATAGCGATTGACCAGAAACGGCCAGAATTGGTCAACAGGAGAGGTGTCGTGTTCCACCAGGACAACGCTAGACCAGACACATCTACCGTGACTCACCAGTAACTTCGGGAGCTTGGTTGGGAAGTTTTAATGCATCCGCCATACAGTCCGGACTTGTCATCAAGCGATTATCATCTTTTTCTTGCATTGCAAAATTTCTTTTATTTTATTTTATTTATTTTATTTATTTTATTTATTCCACTTATACAAGAAACTCAACTAAAACAAAATAGCAGTCGAGTTCAATTGACTCTTAAGTAAATCTTAAAATTATTTAATAATAAAACTTAGTATAAGTACAATAAAACAAATAAGGAGGAAAAAAAAAGCATGTACACAATTAGCATAGAGCCACACCCACAACCGATACAGGACCAAATTGCAAGTGAACCCCTAAGCCATCGCAAACATGCATAAGCTTGGCAACCGATAATTGTTAACAAATTAATTTTCGATTCATAATGACAAAATCTAAGGTTAAATCAGTTTAAGTACGACATAGGTAAATCGCGCTTGTTGAGCAAAATTGCTTTAATGGACTTTAAAGAGTCCGTTAATGAGAATAGATGATAGACATCATTTAGGTTCTTGCAAACAACTCTGAGCGGGTTAAACAGTTCAAAGTTATATTTGCATTGACTAAGCTTTATCAACATAAAGTGCCTAGAGAAGCGGTTAGGGACATTAAAGCAAATCTCACGAAGTAATGCGGGCGAATCAATTGCACCATTTATTAATTTGATTAGGAAGGAAACCCCAAGAACAAATCTACGTTTCTCGAGTGACGGTAAGGATAACAGAAGCAACCTATTTTCATAGGGTGGAAGAGGGGAAATCGGGTCCTAACCCAAATTCCTAAGGGCAAACAGCAAGAATTGCTTTTGTATAGATTCAATTGAACCTACGTAGCATCTATATGAAGAAGACCACACAACAGAGGCATACTCAAGAATAGGTCTAACCAAACACGTGTAAAGCCTTTTAGTAATATAAGGATCATCAAGCTCTTTGGACCACCTCTGTATAAAACCAAGAGCCGACCTAGCTTTGCTTAACGAGGACTCAATATGCAAATTGAAACGTAACCTATAATCGAATAGAACGCCTAAATCTATGAACGAATCGACGTCTTCCAACCTGTGCGAATCAATGAAGTATTGGGTACTAAACGACTTCCTTCTTAAGAAAGAAAGCTTCTTACATTTATTTAGATTTAGCTTCAGAAGATTGAGGGAGCACCATGCAACCAAATTGTTCAAATCACTTTGAAGATGATGTGATTGCGATTCTACGGAAAAAGAAGTAAACAGTTTCACATCATCAGCATACATTAAAATCTTACTGAATTTAATCACGGAGGGCAAATCATTGATGTAAAGATTAAATAAAATAGGTCCCAAGTGGCTACCTTGAGGTACGCCAGACGTCACGGGAAATTCATCCGCGGTAATGAGGTTAAACAAAACCCTGAATGATCTACCATACAGATAAGAGCTTAACCATTCAACTAAGAAGAGAGGAAAGCCAGAGGTCTGGATTTTAAATCTAAGAAGTCTATGATTAACCATATCAAACGCCTTGCTAAAGTCGGTGTAAATGACATCAGTGCGAGAACCACTAGAAAAAGCCTTGAAAACATGAGAAGTAAACTCCAACAGATTGGTCACCGTAGATCTTCCCTTTTGAAAACCATGCTGGAAAGGAGAAATATACAATTTCATGGAAAAGGCTATATGCTGAGCCACAATTCGCTCGAACAGTTTAGGTAGGACACTCAACTTGGCGATGCCTCTGTAGTTCTCTACAAGTTGCCTACTACCACTTTTGTGAATAGGAATAAGGAAAGAAGTCTTCCAACACAAAGGGAAAACACCTAAATTCAAAGACTTATTAAAAATCTTTGAGATAACATCACAAAGCTCGCTAGCACAAGATATAAGTACACATGAGGGGATCCCATCGGGTCCAGGCGAACAATTATATTTCAGAGAGTTCAATCCTTCAAAAACGTCATTTTCCGATATAACAAAGTTAGGAATTGAAACCGAATTAGAAATCGAATATGGATAATTTTCCGATAAATCAAAATTGGCAGTTGAAAAGTTCTGTCGGAAGTATTCCGCAAAGAGATTTGAGGATTCAAAATCATCCGAGGACTCGGAGCCATTAAAAGACACAAACGACGGATTTATGGAGATTTTTCTTTTGGAATTAACGAACTTAAAAAAGTATTTAGGGTTAGAAAACAAGGCGGATTTAACAAACTGAAGGTATCTGCAGTAGTATTGGCGGTTGAGGGAATTAAATTTATGCCTTGCAACAGAGTAAGCGAAATAGTCGAAAGAAGAACCACTTTTCGAAAATTTTTTGAACAACTTGTTTTTCCTATTCTTGAAGTATTTAATTGTCTTATTAAACCACGGGGGATTCTTACTTCGAGGACGGGACTGCTTGATCGGAACGGATGCAGAAATAGCTTGATTTAATACATTGTAGAACGACGACAGTAAGCTATCAATGCTTCCCTCAGAAAAATCGAGCACAAAATGAGAAAGATGTGATTTTAGTATGGGAACATTGATTTTATGGAAATCATAACGTTGATATGAAAAATTTGAATTTGGAACGTTATAGAGGTTCAACGAACCAACATACTTGTAATGAAAGGAAACACCCAATGCTGGATGATATGGATCCTCAGGTAAACTAAACGGAAAACAACGATTAACGCAAACCTCAGGAAAATTTGCAAAGCAGAGATCAAGAAATCTCCCATTACAATTAGGGGTACCATTGTATTGAACTAAGTTATTATCAAATAATTCATTGAAGAACACAACGGTTTTATCAGATGTTGAGGAAGGAATCAAACAGCCAGAACTATCACTGTAAAACCAATTGACTTGAGGCAAGTTGAAGTCACCCAACGCAAGGACCATATCGGTAGGTTTAGATTGCTTGGCCACTTCACAAATGAGGGCGGCCTGTTTCTTATATACAGAGATATCCGAATTTGGGGGAATATAGGAGCAGGTCACATATAAGTGTTTGTTAGGAAATTTCACTCGAATGGCGATAAATTCAACATCGGGAGTAGTTGGAAATTCAAACGAATAGGTGGGGAGTGCCGTAGAAATAGCAATTAAAACACCACCACCATTGCGATACAAACGATCGTTTCTGAAAACTTGAAACGAATTATGGAAAAGTTCCGACGAATGTAGAACTGGCTTCAGCCATGTTTCAGTGAAGACCAGACAGGCAAACTCCGTACTCACTGAATTTAGGAAGGTAGAACGAATTTTTGAGTTTAGGCCCCTAACATTTTGATAAATGAGAGAAAATGAGGCTGAAGAAGTATTTAGTTTTTTGAAGGGGAAAGAGCTAATGCATTCGCATTACGGGGTCGGTCCCGAGGGATAAATTCCTTAATTAATGATCCAACCGGCCACAGAGTTTTATTTAAAATCAAATCCATATTTTCGGTCGGAACTAGAATTTTAAAAGATGAGATAGCTCTAGATTGAGAAGGACCCAGTTTGAAAATACTAACTCGCTTTAAATTGACAGAAGGGGCTTTCGCAGCCAGATAACCCCTTATGTTTTCAACAGATGTATCTGGTGCCAGTCTTGACACAAATATGGCCTTTCTGGGAGGAACTGCCTTCAAGCATATGTCATCAGTACTGGGAGCAGCAGGGTTAACGGATGGGGAGTTATGAGTTGGGGAAAATATAGAGGGGGTAACCACTCTTGCACGAGAAGCTTGCTCAGTTTGGCGACCAGCATTTACACCCGAACAGCGAGGAGGAGAGGACGATTTTCTATTACCCTTATTAGTTTTGGGCGATGAAGCCTGAGAAGATTGAGTGACATCTATGGGAGGAGATACCCTTGCCACTTCAGCATAGCTCAAGCCAGAAGGACTTCTCGGACCATTTGTAACATCTATGTTACCAACCGACTCAGCCGTAGCAGAAACACTAACATTATTTGTAGCCTTTAGGGAATCGCTAACTTGCACCAACGAAACGGACTTAGGAGGTGACGAACCACACGCTACGCTACGCGTTGAGACTACGTTAGCAGGTGAGGAAGATGACTGCGAAATATACCGACATTCATCAAACCTAGTCTTGATTAATTCAAACTTCTCCCACACAGAGCCGAGATTTTTGCTCAAATCTGAGAAACAATTTCTCGTCTCCGTAAAGAGTTTGTAGAAATCAATGTCCCGCTTTCTACAGTCAGGACATGACCATCGTAAACCTTTAGAAGGGTCAAGGACTGCATCAGCAGCACGGCCGGTAATACCAGCACACTTTGCATGTCCAAAACGATCACACAACCAGCAAGAAATGAATCGTTCAGATTCAGGGCCAGTTTTCGCACGACATGGAGTAAATAAACAATCCATGTCCATTGAAAACAAAATAAGTAGCTTATGAAGAAAAAAAAAACGAAAAAAAAAAAAAATAAAAAAAAAAAGAAAATAATAATAATTTTTCGACGGCACAAATTTTCAGGAAAATTAAAGCAAATTTCTCACTTCCCTGCCCACTGTAAATATAGAGCGAAAACTAACGGAAACTGTAAACACAGATTAAAAGGCAAAAAGAGAGACTTTTACCAAGAGCTCAATTGTTGCTTACAATAAACCAAAATGATTTTTTCACACATATGGTTAATAAATTCAAATACAATAAATTCACACTTTATTCTTTTAGAGAATTTTTTAAATTTAAACACGAATAAAGCAAAAAGCTAAGAAATACAACTAAAAAAAATTTAATATTTGTTGATAGAATAAAAACGCGACTACAAGACACGCGCAGAGTTGCCAAACTCTAATGATAAAAAATTTGAATCTAGGGAGGATTGTGAAAATCGACTACTAGAGTTTTTTGTAAATAGAGACCAGGACTTCTATGAGAGAGGCATTTTGAAGTTACCTTTAAAATGGCAACAAATCATACAACAAAACGGTGCATATTTGACCCAAATCGGACAATCCGAAGCATGTTAAATAAAGTCCTGAAGTTCGCATAAAAATAATGGATTTCTTTTTCCCCAAAACTAATATTTTGAAGAGTTTTTATCAAAATAAAATTTAACATACATGGTGTAGCAAGTGGTGTAAAGTACAAAAATTGAACTAAGCATTCAAATATTTCTTAGCGTGCACTAGGAGCTACATATCCCAAGAAACGTATCAATATGAACACGACCAAGCGACGACGTCAAGATATTCGTTTCACCCATACCATTTGTTATTTATTTGCCAATGACTATACAGGCGATATCATAGGATAGAATCAGTCTTTGTGGATATTTGTCTTGAAAACGGAATCAGGAATAGCGGGAATATCTTCATAGGGAAACAATTCCAAGGGTGTTCAATCCGGTTACAAAACGAAGCTGGGCATCAGTGTATTGTGCAATATGCGAGCAACCCTTGATCGAGCGGAAGGAATAGGAGTAGTACTACGTTTTGTAAGCATGTATATTAATTTTATATATCAAGCCCCATTTACATACTTTGTAGAGACGTTATTCATAATACAGCGTTTATTCTGCATTGTGTATAATGTATACGTATTTTTTGCACAGCTCCTCTTGAAAGAGAACGAACGAAACAAGTTCCTGCCAACGTAGTCTTTGAACGTGAATGTGGTATTAAAAAATACCACAAATGGAGAGGCAGAGGAAACAGAGCCCAGCAGTAGTTCTGTATTTCTAGAAAACTGTTTGAGATAAATCCTCTGATTATAAGATATATCGAATAGTTATTTAAGAATCCCTTACTCAGTTTACTGACATGGAGTAAAAAAACAGATAACCAGAAAGTTACCTTTAGAGGAGAAGAAACTTATTAGCAGACTCTGCATCTGTCAACTGAATTGAAAATGTAATATCACGAATGTTTCTACCTATGTCCTGTATGGCAGTCTTCGCAGTTACTTGCACCGACTTCGCCATGAGCCTGCAGACTTTTACCCACGACGATTAGATTCGACGCAAACGGTTAAATATATGTTATTGAATTGCCTGAGATACACTCCTGACCACAGTAAATTCGAACACATATCAAGAGCCGGAAATTTGTCACGCAGCTTACACGCCACAAATTGCTATTTGAAAATGGGTGACACTTTATCCATTTATACTAATATAGACATGGATTTATTAATATTACACTTATACACTTATACTACTTATATTACTATACACTATAGTGGAAGTTTATTTGAATATAATAAATATAGAATTACCACATCGAGCCACCGCCATCACAACTTCTTGCCACTTTGCTGGCTTATTCGTAGAGAATATTTTTCTAGCGTATAACAGCAATAAACGTCCAACACATTATAGGCGAAATAACCGTTACATATACTTAACGCCCTACACCACGGGCTACAACACGGGCGAAAACACGAACATACTTTAAGCCTTAAAGTATGTGTTAGTATTTATGAAATTTATGGAAATAGTTGCTTTTAAAAATGTGATAAAACACCTAGCCAATGATCTTGTTCATAATCTTACGGAAAGGCGTATGTTAAAGGGATTTGCATTTAGTAGATGTGGAGATAGCGAAGCCTTTTGGGCTTAACATGTTTACTTGTAAAATGAAGTAAAACTTAAAAAAAAAAAATATGACACATCGGCAGACAATCTCACATTGTCTAGAGCTTGTTTGAGGAAAAATAAGCCAGAAAATGCATTCGAGGCCTTTGCGCGGAGTAAAGTATTGACGAGACAATTCTATTGAAAAACTAGGCATAAAATTTATCTTATCTACCAAAAGTCTTAGAAAATAATATATATTTATTTGAAAACTTGCACAAAAGACGTCTTAAAAACGAGTACCGTCACCAACAGGCATTCAACATACCTGCTATGAATATGAATGAAAAGAAGGAAGAAGCGCCCTTGGAAAATAATGTTTGTGAAAATACCCAAAGCGTTGCTAGGTCTATTATTGTATACGCGCCGGTCTTAATATCTTCAACCCATAACTTCCATGTGGAAAAGGTGGACATAGCTCAGAAAGACTTTTTTATTCGCTTTATACTTAGGGTAATGTATGGAGAAAGTACTTAGTACTTAGAAAGCTTATGTGAATATAGTTATACAATGAACCTGTACCATTCATTTCATTATTCCTGCAAACCGAACTAACTACGAGCACCTACGAGTGTTTCTCCCGTTCTTGAGTTCTGTGGCAGGCGCACCGACTTATTCCCTATTGTCGACAAAAGCGAATCTGTATAAACTTTGTTGTCCAATTCTCAACGTTGGTGGGAGTTGTCTTTTCCGATTTCGTTGTTGTCGTCGCCGTTGTATAAGTATAATAAAACAAAAAAAAAGAAAAAAAAAAGGAAAAGAAAAATAAGCATGTACACTATCAGCATAGGAGCACACTTACAACCGGCACAGGACCAAATTGCAAATGAACCCCTAAGCCATCGCAAACATGCATAAGCCTGGCAACCGATAATAAATTGACAATAATTCATTTCCGAAACGTAACGACTTTTTAAGGATAAAAGCTAGTTTAAATACGACATAGGTAAATCGCGCCTATTAAGCAATGTTGCTTTAATGGACTTTAAAGAGTCCGATAACGAGAATAAGTGGTAGACGTCATTTAGGTTCTTGCAAACGACTCTGAGCGGATTGAACAGCTCATAATTAAATTTACACTGACTAAGCTTAACCAAGATAAAGTGACAAGAGAAGCGGTTAGGGACATTAAAGCTTATTTCACCAAGTAATAAAGGCGAGACAATAGCACCATTTATTACTTTGATTAGAAAGGAAACGCCAAGAACAAATCTATGTTTCTCAAGAGACGGTAAGGACAGCGGAACCAACCTATTTTCATAGGGAGGAAGAGAGGCAATCGGATCCCAACCCAAATTTCTAAGGGCAAACAGCAAGAATTGCTTTTGAACTGATTCCATTGAATCTACGTAGCACCTATATGAAGGAGACCACACAACTGAGGCATACTCGAGTATGGGTCTAACCAAACACATGTACAGCGTTTTCGTAATGTAGGGATCATCAAGCTCTTTGGACCACCTTTTTATAAAACCAAGCGCGGACCTAGCTTTGCTAATCGAAAGCTCAATATGCAAGTTAAAACGTAACCTATGGTCAAATAGAACGCCTAAATCTGTAATCGAATCGACGTCCTCCAACTTATGCGAATCTATGAAATACTGAGTAATGAATGACTTTCTTCTTGAGAATGAAAGCTTCTTACATTTACTCAGATTTAGTTTCAGGAGATTCAAAGAGCACCATGCAACAAAATTATCCAAATCACCTTGAAGCTGATGTGATTGCGATTCAACAGAGAAGGAAGAAAACAGTTTCACATCATCAGCATACATTAAGATCTGGCTGGAATTAACCACCGATGGGAGATCGTTAATGTATATACTAAATAAAATGGGACCTAAGTGACTTCCTTGAGGTACGCCAGACGTAACGGGGAATTCATCCGAGGTGATGAAGTTAAACAAAACTCTGAAGGATCTATTGTGCAGATAAGAGCTTATCCATTTCACTAAGTAGGGTGGGAAACCAGAGGCTTGGAGTTTAAAGATAAGTAGTCTATGGTTAAGCATATCAAATGCTTTGCTTAAATCAGTGTAAATAACATCTGTGCGAGAGCCACTAGAAAAAGCCTTGAAAACATGACAAGTAAACTCTAACAAGTTGGTGACTGTAGATCGCCCTTTCCGAAAGCCGTGCTGGTGCGGAGAAATATACGAATTAATGGCAAAGGCCAAATGCTGAGTCACAATACGCTCGAACAACTTGGGCAAGACACTCAACTTGGCTATGCCCCTGTAGTTCTCAACAAATTGTCTACTTCCACTTTTGTGGATAGGAATAAGGAAACTACTCTTCCAACATGAAGGGAAAACACCTGAATACAAGGACATGTTAAAAATCTTTGAGATCACACCACAAAACTCGACAGCGCAAGATTTAAGTACACATGATGGAACTCCATCAGGTCCAGGCGAACAACTGTATTTTAGAGAACTCAACCCTTTGAAAACATCATCTTCCGAAATAACCAAGTTAGGTATTGAAACCGAGTTAGTTATAGGATATGGGTAGTTTGCTAATAAATCGAAATTAGCAATCGAAAAGTTTCGCCGGAAATACTCAGCAAATAGATTTGAGATTTCAAAATCATCCGAGGAACCAGAGCCATTAAAAGAAACATGAGAGGGATATGTGTAAATTTTTCTTTTAGAGTTAACAAATTTAAATAAGAATTTAGGATTAGCAAACAGAGAGGATTTAATGAACTGAAGGTATCTGCAGTAATAATGATGGTTGAGGGAGGTAAATCTATGCCTCGCCACCGAGTAAGCGACATAGTCGAGCGCAGAGCCACTTTTCGAATATTTTTTGAATAGCGAGTTTTTTCTACTCTTGCGATATTTAATTGTCTTATTAAACCAAGGGGGACACCTGCTTCGAGGTCGGCACTGCTTGATCGGACCAGATGCAGCAATAGCTAGATTTAATGTATTGTAGAACGATGACAATAAGCTTTCTATACTACCAGTTGAGAAATCAAGCGTAAAATGTGAAAGACGATGTTTTAGCAATACAATATTGATTTTATGAAAATCATAATAATTATTTAAAAAAGTTTGATTTGGCACATTAATGCATTTCAACAAACCATCATTAATATGATGAAAGGAAATGCATATTGATGGATGGTAAGGATCCTCAGGTAAACTAAAAGGTGGACAACGATTTACGTTAATCTCGGGAAAATTGGCAAAGCAGAGATCAAGCAGTCTACCATTACAATTAGGGGTACGATTATATTGACTCAAATTATGATCAAACAATTCACTAAAGTACACAACAGCCCTATCAGACATTGAAGACGTTAAAAAAAATTTATGTATGGTATATTTACATATCGTAGGATAATTATAATAAAATACAAGCACAACTACATACCTCCTCCGGTTCGGAGCTATTGCAAAGATTAGGTAAACATGGTCTCCTTTTTGTACTTTGATCAGAGGCAGCTGCTGTTTCTCTTTTAGCGACCGTATCAGCATCCATTTCAAGAAAAACTTTGCGCGATTTTTTACTTATAGCTGCAAGAAGAAAAGCCAAATACCAAAAACGATTCGAATTATATTTACTTAAATCAGATGCTTACCGCATTCAAAGATGTCGGCTTCGTGATATGTCGCTCCTGGTTTCCTAGAGTGACTGTGACTATCACTTTCGTCTATTGACTTTTCTTTAAGAATTTCGCCTCTTTCAAAACGTTCTCTCAAGGAGCGAGCGTCAATGCCTATAGATATATCTGGCTTACTTCTGCTTGATAATTTACCTAAGCCAAATAAAACCAATGTTTAGGAAACTTATGTTTACTTGATGGCGAATGTAATTTTTACAATTATGAGAAATTCAGCAGAAATATACATGTATACAGGTCGTAGGTGTCTGGATTACTAGACGGTATAAAAGCAATGAAGGTACCAGTTCGTAAAGAAAAAAATTAAAACAAAATATAGGGTATTGCAGTTACAATATTATACACATAATGTTTTTAAAATGGTTCTAACGCGTCAAGATTTCAAAATTTGAAAGAAGTGTACATCATTTGTGAGCCTAAATAACTCATTCGTTTTAGGTATATCTGCCAATTTGCTATTTGTTGCACATATCCTCTTCTGTGTTTTTATACCATAATTACAAATTCTATGTTTTTACTATCGTTAGATTAACTTTCATTTTTCATATAAATTTTGACCTCACTATTTTAGAAAAAGTAGATATCATCTTTTAATCTTACGGAAGACTACATAACGTGATTTTTTTGAGTTATTAAAGCGTTTAGCTATGAAAAAACTTTAAATATCTATATTCTATTCTTTCACTTATTTTAGTTTTCATGATATCGATCAAAAATTTATTTTCATTAATATGACCCCTTGCTTTGTAAAATTTTCACGTATAATTTGAAATTTGAGGCGTAGATTTCCACATCTGCTATGGAGACAGGGTAACACGTAATCGCAATTTGTTCACAAGTTCGTCCATAACATAAGAAAAAATGATATAATTTAGGAAGATGTCGACAGGTTTTTTCAATTTTTTAGTTTACGGGCACCTGGAGGTACCTACGAAGATATGTAACTCAGGCATTCACAAGGCCCAAATACAAATTCGATCCAAAATTAGCTTCGTAACACCGTTATATATATAAAAAAAAAATTTAATATTACCACCTATTATCTTTCTTCATATCGTTTTTGTGAATATAATAACGGAATTCATTAAAAACAATGTTTTGATTACAATTTTGTTAGGAATACCTGTTATGCTAGACCAACAACAACAAAGACTCCTTCGAAAGCGATGTATTCCGTCTAATACTTCTCCAACAATTCGTTGTTTTTATGCCCTACACTCACATTCGTTTCTGACTTCTGTTCTGGGTAGTATGTGTTTATTTTTTCCTCTGTATTCCTTTTTTTTCTGATTGCTTGGTTTTATTTCTACGTTTGGCCCGTGTCTGACTGAGAATTTGGCTTTTTGAGTCTTTTGGTAAGATAATTAACGCGGTGCTTGTGCGTTTGTTTCTTTTTATTAAAAAAAAAAAAGTTTACAAGTGAGTGGTTTCCTTTTCATAAGTGACTGTACAATAAAATGGCAACAAAAAGGCATTATGATCATGGGGCCGCCAGATTAAAACTCCAATAGATTCCACTTATTGGCCGAACCATCACCAAAGAGAAAAAAAAAATTGGGACATTCTGCTACGGTGAATGGATAAAATCACTCCGGTTAATAAAAAACACATGACAAAAAAATTCCACAAATTAGTCCTTTCACTATAAAAAATCCCTCGATGGCATAACGTCATATAATGACTCTATCACCATTCTTCGCGATGGTAATCTACTTGTTCTCGCTTGTAGTCTGCTTGCGACATCTTGAAGTTCAAACCATGTCCGATTTCCACAAAACTACACCACAAACTCAATTCAGTGTACCAAAAGAAGAAATAGTTCACGAAATGAATAGTCAAAGTGAGACTGAACTTTATAAAATCACCAAACAAGGAAGGAAAAACTCAATCCCCTAAAAGAAGGATCATTGTCACTATTGGCCGCTATTGTTTACTATAATCCGTTGATATTGCCTTATACAAGATTCTACACCCCAAATCCCATGAAATGCAAAAAATTCCAACGCCTCGGTCATACTGCAATAAGATGCAATAACGCACCATCTCATGCTAACTGTGGTCCTTCTACACATGCTGAACCGTAATTTCTTCATAAATTGGAATGATCAACACTTGGCGTTAGATAAACAATGCCCACGTTACGTGTAAATGGCTGAAATTCTGAAAATCAGAACAAAATATTACTGTAATTTAGGCGAAGCGCGACGCAAGTGTTGGGAAAACAATCCAACTGCACAAGGAACTAATAAAAGTAATACCTACGTTGCCATCGCTTCTCAAATCCGTCTTAATCAACCACTTACTCCAACTCCTGCTAATGGCAAACCTGATCTATCATCCGCCAAAAATAACATTGAAAAGTTCAAAACAAATATTGAAAAAATCGAAAGAATAACGCATATGATAAAACCTAAAAAAACTAAATGCCCAAAATCACCAGCCCTCAACTCAATTAAATCAATTATAATTGTAGCGGATCCAATCCTCTATCTATCAATCAATCTCTAGTTGTACTTCAGGTGTATGTAACCATTTGAATATCAGCTGTGATTTTTCGGCTGACCAGAATATATTGTTTACTCAAAAATCCTATAGCGACATCTTTGACAAAGACAGGTCAACATAACTAATTTATCACTACAATTGAATAAAGTTTTTAAAATTCTACAATGGAACGTAAAGGACTTGTTAATAATTTGAATGAAGTCCGTACACTTATGAATAATTTTAACCCAATCGTTGGAAATCACACTATTTTCAGTTAAAAATTCCATTTTAACATACAATATATAGCTTGGAAAAGCATTGCGCACATTAATACTATTGTTTATCTTGCCAAAATGGTTGTTTTGCGCAAGATTGACTATGATCTGGTAACTAATGGTAATAGCTAAAAGTCTAATATCAACATTCTTAAACTGGTCTATTACCAAACTATTAGAACGAGTTGCTATAATTTTCCGCTCATCAACAACATCACAACTGAAGCTGGTCTCCCAGCTTTAGAAAATACACTTTAGGAATTAAAAGCTACAATCGTCCCGAAGCTATTTAATTCGAACAGATCTATTATCGGCGAGTATGTGAAAAAGACTATTATTGCCAAGAAAATTAGAAAGTCACCACCAGCAATTGGCTATTGTCTGTCGCAAAGGAATTAAACATTCCAGTAAAAATTTTGCACCATTTTTATTCTTAACCTTCATGAATTTTAAAAGGCTATTCATGCCACATTTCGCTGTCTATGCACAAGAAAGAAGACACTCCAAGTTACCTATTCAGGAATCTCATTGGTGAGAAAGCCCAAATACAGGAAAGCGGCGGTTGGAATTTTTTATACACAGATGGCTCTAAATTTTGCGGTCTGCCGCCTGCCTCCGCCGTGATAGATGCTTCAAGACGCATTCTTCCTAACCACATACTTAACGAAAGTGCTTCAACTGTCACAACTGAAGCCGGAGCTATTTTTCACGTTACGAATCTTTCTTTTCCTTCTTTTCTTTTTAGACTAAGAATTTTTTCACTAGCTTTCCAACGGCGGTTGACGTATGTAAAACAGCTTTCTCGTGCCCAACTTTCCACGTAAAATAAGGAATACACTGCCTTATGATATCTCCACTGTTTTAAATTTTTTTTTAGATAGAATTTTTTTACAAACTGTAAACCATCGCTAAAATTGTCCTTCCCGCGAAGACATATTGCGTAACACTCTTGAGGTCAATGCCAGGTTTAAACGACTGTAACGCTGAGTTTTCGTACAACTTATGGCGCCAATGAAGTCCTCTTCATATGCATGTTATAGGCAATTTGCAGGTTTAAAGGAGAGAGAAAAACTACTTACGTGGTCATAGTGTTGCTTTGTCACCACTTTTAGCTATTAATACCGAACACCGCAATGACTTGCTACTCTGTCCGAGTTGGGTGTCTTTGCCGTTGAACCACATCGCTCTAACCTGAAGCGCATTTGAATCTCCATTGTCTGCCCATCTTTTTCCTACTATTTAACTGTGGTGAGCGTTGTGGAAGAAAGATTTTCCGTGGTAGTCGCCTTAACTTTCTTACTTATTGATTAAACGTTTGCACACAAAAAAGCTCGCGACAGCCATGGTTACTTTTTGGCCTTACGTACGGCTTACTCTTGAGAATTTTCCTATTTATTCCTTGCATATAAATATATGGCCCGCGATAGCCTCCATGATGTTTTCACCAACGTTGAAATATATGGCTGGCAAATAAAAAAAACCGTAACTCTCCCTATTCACCCGCTCATTATATCCTTACTTCTAGTAAGTGAATTAATTGACTAAATTACTAGTATTTATTGTCTACTGACCACAAGCAACACGGAAAACCTAAGCTGAAAGCCAAGGACAATAGTCAGCCGAATTTTACTTGAAAACTGTTTGCTCCGAATAAGGCCTTACCTTTGCAAGCTCTCCAATCACTTGAAGATTTCATGACAATGGGGCGGCTTTGATATCGTCAACGCTTAGATTTTCGGCCGCACAAAAACATAAAATTATTGGAAACACTCTAGAGATATCTATAACTATATGTCTAATCTATAAAAGTGGATAGTCAGTAGCCTTGCTTTCAATATAAAATAAGTAAATCGGAAAATTAACAATATTAATAATTGATAAAAACAATAAAAAACCATGGGTAAAATATCCACAAAGGTATGAATACAACAAATCAGTCAAACTGATATAAAAGCTTAGATGATTAATATAGTAATATTAATAAAATAATGATAGCATAAAAATGTTAATATAACTAAGTCTAACGCTAAGAATAGAAATTATATGATTTATAATATACAACAACATACAAAAATATGCATACAGAACATAATATGTATTAATATGAAATAATTTTATAAAGGATATAATATGTATTATAAGTTAATCATATTAAATCTAGAATCTGGATATCTTAGAAAATATGCACCGCTATACAAAGAGGCATGTGCATATAAGGATCATCAGCAGACTATTTCCTCAAACGTGTTGTTTATATGTACTCTGTAGGAGCAAACTTGACGAAACAAGCAAATGGCTAATGAAAATTCATCTTCCTCTAGGTACTGTTTCCAATTAATCTGATATCAATGCAATGATAAATAATTCGTACAAAAACGATATTTAGCTTTGCTTTAAATTCAATAACATATAGCAAACCAACCTTTGCGTTAATTGCTAACACGTTAGAAATGTGGTTGATATTTAGAAATTGAGCAATTGATATCTATGCATGTAAAACTATGGCAAATTAATTAAGATCTAGTTTAAATGGAAAGCATCTATAATTTTTGTGTTCTGAGAAGCTGTAAAGAAAACAAATGCTGACTAAAGGCTATCGACAACTTCTAGATGGTGATTGCAAGTGCATCTGTTAGCACCGTGTCAATATTACTGTAGCTTTTTGAAATTGTCTTTTATTTAGAACATCCGACAATCGAACCCTCTTTAACGCCACCTTCCACAATGCAGAATTGCCAGAAATCGTATCGTTTAAATAAAGATCATTCCTTGTGATCTTAGATCCAGTAAAATCTGGTAAGACCTACATGTTATTGAGGCGTTTTTTCTGCGCATAAATTAAAAAATCGTTGTAATATTGTGGCAGTATAGTTAATTGAAGTTAAGCATAAGCATAAGCTAATCCATCAAATCATAAAGAGCAACAACAGTTTAAGTAGCCATCTATCCGTTTCCATACTTTATGTAATACTTTATCATATTTGTCATATATTTATTAAAAGCTTTAGTTTAATCATTAACACGAGGAAAACTAACAATATCATTACGTAACTTCTGCATTATGCGCGACCAACGTTAATGGTCGACTCCAATAACCCGGCCATATTAAACCCCACCTGCAATAACCGCAATCAATAATAACCACCATCATCAATAAATATTCGGGAACTACGTCCATGACGCTTTTAAAAGTTTACAATCGGCTTGCTCAGATGGATTCAGTAAAATCCTCATAAAGACCAAAACGGGATTTACTGAAATTGAAAAACAGCTCTCGCTAATGAAAAATTGAAAGAATACTAGTTATTGCTCGACAAAAGTTTTTACTTAAATCACAAGAATCTATCTCTGGAAAACAACAAACAAACTTGTAGCAACTTATGGTGCTTCTCCTCCTACGTCCCGTCGCATCCCAATTTACACTTCGCTCCATATAAGTACTTATACTTCATTTATATCCCCTACTCACATTTTCGTTACTTCTATTTTTCAAAGTTTTCGTTGATCTCCTATCCATGCGATGTAACTACCCAGCAGAGAGAAGTCTCTAATGGTCTTGCAACGCACTCAAATCACTCGAAATGCAACAAACTCAGTAGTTAATCAGGAATTCAGCTATGCAGCTGTGGCTACTTCTGCAGGTACGAAGACGACTTCCTCTTGTGAGCGTAAGCCTGAAGCCGATAAGCGATAACAAGAGATATCGGCATACGGTTAATCGGCCTACTAACACCGGCATTACTAACAGTGGAGTAGTTGTAGTACTTCTTCGTCAGTCCGTGTTTTTTATAGAATTGCGTCCAACAATAAAGGAGTAGACCAGTTGCAAAATTCCACCTTTGGATCTTAACAAATCTGGTATCTGCAAGATTAACGCTGAGCAACTTTGCAAAATTTCTTCACTTAAAATTATTGTTCCTCCGGATCAATTTGCATGAAAGTTTAAAAAATCCAGACGGTCTGAAAGAGTTCTGCTAATGAATCTATTCCTAGGAAAAGGTTTAGGAAACCCATTTTTGCAGAATACTATAGTTTACGTCTGCTATGCATTTCTGTATGTGAAATTTCACTGTTCGTCAAAAGAAAGGATTGCATAGCTGTAATAATGACGTAGGAGATCTTAACAGGAAACCGACTTTAATTAGCGTGCTTTGATTTATCAAAATATTCGCGGTCTCAACAGAAAGTAAAGGAAAACACTTCTTCGATCGTTTGGATGTTTTTACTGGAACGTACTTTAAGCCTGAAGTTAACAACTCTGCATTTTGATGTGTTAGGTACATCCAGTCATTATAGAAGAGATGATGTTGCAGTTCGTAGGATGCCATCCCAGGTTGTTCACGTATCTGACACATGATTCTTATGCACCATATACAGACTGTTTCGAATCTTACAGGGTCCACCGACGAATATTCGCCACTGACAACTTTTGCCTTAATCAGCGCTATTGGGATGGTGGTAGTTAATTGGACGAACCTTCTTCCAGTCTCTCATGATACTGTATATGAAAGGTTCATTGACGTTATATTTGAGTAATTTAATCAAACTCGTAATCCAAGTGACAGAATTTGGGATCTTTTGTTTTCCAATAGTGCATATATAAGCATTCTACGTACAGAGTTAGGAGAAATAGGTCCACGGGTAATATAAATAATAATGCATATAGTAAGATTTTACGTACAAACCCATTTATACTACCCGAAAAACTATTTCGCTCAACTCTTTTGTTGAGGCGTTGGTTGATGGGGATTTAAGGGTGCCATTTAGACACCTTGACTTCAATATGGCGGACCATAAAATGCTTAAGCGCATATTAGGTGATTATAACCTTTCAAGTACATATATACGGACATCCGCCTTTCCGATAAAATTAGGTTATTCTGATAACTCTACTAGTCCCTAATGGTCCAATAAATATTAGAAATGATTCGTAATAAAGAACAAGGCCACATTAAACATTCAAACGCACTTGTTGTGCACTAGATTACATAATGTGCACAAACGTAGGATGTGAACTCAGTTTTTTAAAAATACTCCAAATATTTGGAAGATATTAAGGGTAAATGGTTTAGTAATCATAAGAGCTTCTACAAGTTTGTAATTGCTTCAACAGAAACCAAGGGTTTTCCGTTCCTGACGCGATTTGGGAATAATGAGTAATCTAATGTCTACTCTATTTCCAATCTCTCTTCAAGATTTTTTGAAAAACCATATCGCGGCATTAATGTATACAAAGTTGACTGCGCTTCTGAAATCAAACAAGAGGATATTTTGACTATAGTTCAGGTGCTTAATAAAATGATTCAATTCAAGATATGTTTTTCTTCACATCCTGATGGCATTCTTTCAAACGCACTCAAATATTCACCTTTAAAAAAGCTTGCATTTATATTTAATGAAAGTTTCAAAGAAGATCTAGATCCACTTTAAAAATAGTAACACACATACCTGTTCGTAAAGTATATATTTGATAACTAGTTGTAGTAGATAAGAAAATAAATGAAGTTGGTAACTAGATTAATTTAACAATTTAGCATTATACTGAGTTAATCAAAGCATTAGTGACAAAAGCACATATTTCTTCAATTATGACGTTTATAACTTCTTTTCAACGAGGATTTATCGTTCCACCTCCACTACCCTTGAATGAACCAGTCACATTCATCAACATCTTACTGACCATAAACAAGCAGATTTTATCTACATTTTCAATTTATTTTTGCACGGCGTTTACATTCTCCTCCTTCTCCTCTCCTACATTCTCATTGCTCGCGGAATTTATCAGTTGCATGTGGCTTATGCCACATGGCGGGGCGTTCTGAGCCGAGATGCTATCGCCCGACGGAAGTCATCGAGTACTTTTAGTCTCCGCATAGACCCCGAAATTTAGTCCAGCATTTTCAGTCCCGAGGACTGGAGTCGGCTGTGATGCCAGCGTTGACCGCGCTATTTCGGTCAATTCTAACGACAATTGAAGAAACTAATCTTAGAAACATATCTAGCGAGAAAGCATTAGATCTGACTCCGACCAACGCTAACTTAAGCTGCTATCTGATGGGGCATGTACCGAGCCAGACCATCAAAACATTATGTTTGATTTCGTGGCCACCGCGAATTCACGCCGAACTTACCAAGATCCAAAATATATGTAATGGGAATCGCTCCGCTTTCGTCTTCCTAACAATGCGTAAAAAATTGAACTTGAAAAGCAACATCTGCACTGGCTGTAAAAAAACAAGCAACACAGGAACAGTATAATATAAATCCAAAGGGCATATCGAATTAATCTTTGACAAAACAGTATATTAGGTAAACACAGATTTCCAGGCTAACATTATATCGAAACAAAGTGTAAGGAAGCGTTCTGCTTCCTTACTAATTACCACGTAAATCAATTAATAATAGGTATATAAGCATAGCCTTTCCTATGCTTATCGGCAAGGCATTTTTGGGTCCCTAGGTCTGAGACGGTTAATAGAGAAGTAATGAATTCACATAACTAACGGTCACCAAATCATACGATTTGGTACCTACATCAGCAATGATAGGGAAACGAACAGAAGAATAGGCATACACACAAGGATAGCGAGTCTAGCACTCACGAACCTAACGATTAACAAATGAGGCGATTTGGTACCTAGAGCAGCAATGAC
The DNA here is from genome assembly GCF_014805625.2 of Glossina fuscipes. Taxonomy (NCBI): domain Eukaryota; kingdom Metazoa; phylum Arthropoda; class Insecta; order Diptera; family Glossinidae; genus Glossina; species Glossina fuscipes. The sequence goes on from NW_024003752.1 coordinate 101,646, forward strand.
AGCGAAACGAAAATAGAAGCAAGCATAGTGCGTCTAGCACTCACATACCTAACGGTTAACAAATCAGGCGAATTGGTACCTAGAGCAGCAATGACAGTCAAGCAAGCAGAAGGTTAGGCATATGAACAAGTATAACAATAGAATAGACATAAGTTAGCATGTAAGAGAGTATTAGTACTAAGTTATGTATAAGTAGTTTCATGCAACTCGTAACTAAGGTTGGGACAGCAGCCAACCTAAGTTAAGCATACGTATAAGTATAATACCTCAATACACATGTAAAGACTAGAACATGTTTGTAATGAAACAAGCGAGCGAGACTTCGACTATAAATGAGTGTCTCATCACACGAAATTTTTCAATTGTGTCATAGCCGCCTAAGGTAAGTGTGCACGGACAATTTGACAAGTTGACCTTTATGAATAGTCATTTTTTTTTTTTTTTGGACTTTACTGATAGGGGATGTGCTGGCTTAGCTGTTAGTCGCCATCCCTGAAGGACTTTTATGACTACTGACTTTACGGATAGGGGATGTGCTAGCTTAGCTGTTAGTCGCCATCCCTGAAAGACTGAGGCGCATCTTTTTCTTATTCCTACATACGAATAGCCAACCAGAGACAAACCGTGGGCCCAGGGAGCCAAGGCAGCTATGACAAGTATCCGTTTTTTTGCAGTAATCCGCGATAATACAAGGAAAATCTCCAACCACGTGCGCATCAAACCGATCATAAACGCTTGAATTGTGTCATAGCCGCCTAAGTAAACCGCAATAGTCCAAGGGAAAATCTCCTACCACGTGTGAATCAAAGACCGGTTTGTAAGTAATCCGCGATAGTAAGAGAAAAGAAAAACCTCTAGCCACGTGTGCGTCAAATCGTTCGTCGGGTCACCTCGCTGGTTCCTTTCCAACTCTCTACAAATCGCTGCTCACCTCGTATACAAAATAAAAGCAACTTAAGAACACCCTCGAAGATCCAAGACTTTTCTTAGAAATTATCTTGGAAGGAGCCTTGGAGTGGCTGAGTTCTACCCCGGCCAAGAAGGCACGTTACAAAAGAACAAATAATTCGAATGCTCAGAATGTATTACAAACATATATAATATATATAAGTTTATAGCATTTTCGGGAAAAATTTACTAGCAATTGGTAACGCAAATTGCGTATTTTCATACAAAAAAAAAAAAAAACAAAATAGAAACAAAAGTTGCACAGAATTTTATATTTTGGATGTAGAATTTAAAAAGATAACTGGCTTTGAAACGGTAACCAATATGCAGCTTGTTAAACAAGTAAATATTCCTTCTTATAAGATCATCACTGAAAAATATTCGTCAGCGTTACTGGCGTTTTGCTTCCTTACTAATAAAAAATCCGTCCGCATAATTGTCTGCCCTTAGTACGAAATATCAATTACTCTTAACCCATTAAATTCTAAAAGCAGCTGGTCACTCTGTCCGATCGTGCGCAAGATTACATGTGAAAGTATAGGTACGTCTCATCTCGTTATTGTAGGTGGGATATAAAGTTATATAAAATATGTTTTCTTTAATATTCCTATTTTTCTCTACACTATTGTGATATAGTCCCTCTCTTGTACAAATTTAAGGGAATCTAGGTTTATTTATAGAAATAAAATAGTAAGAAAAAGAGAAAAGCCTTTTGTATTAGAGTTATGCAACTTACTTTGTACGTATTTTCCTTTCATTATTTTGTATGTCTCGAAACATAAGCCGGTTTGTTACAATATATTAACGTTTGTATGCATAACAATCCTTTCCGAAGGAAACATGTTAAAATTCTCTTTACAAACATGTTGCAAACCTTAGGCAACATGCCTATTATTAAGTGGACATCATATACACCTACGTATTTGTTTTGCTTCTATATATACTAAAATTTAACTCAACGCTCACTTATTTTATTAATAAGATACAACTAGCTATTGTTATTATTTAAGCATTAACGATCACAAATTTATTTCGTTCCCATATGTATGATGACTTATTTCAACTATAAGTAGCATACATATTATGCAAGGGCACATACCTAACGCTTTTGCGGTTTACACTTGTTGGTGTTTTAAGCAAAATCATGTACCTAGAAGTTCACTTGTCTATTAACAGTTCCGTTAGCTGGCAAGGGATGTTACATGAAATTTTTTTCGGTTTAACCGACACACATCCAATATATTACACGTATAAACGCATACCTCATGATCTTACATTCTCTATATTTATATTTCTTAGCACTCTAGTGCGTCCTAAATGCGATATCATATACTTGTGTGTTAACAGTCAACCTACATAATTTGTGGTGGTTTTCGTTACACGCATAGGAGTATATGTAACTGCCTTCTATGTTGTACCTATTGTGTCATATATGTCGACACCATGGACCGAAACGCTTACATGTAGACACACATTCTAATATACTTCATTATTTCTTACATAGACACATACATAATGAGCTACATACCCTATATTTATTTCCGCTTCTCGCAATCGAGATCACAGACTTAACACGGTCACCTCTTTATTAACAAATTAAGACTAGTCTATTGAAATGTTCTCATAAATTAGGGTTTAACGGTTATATATTTTAATATTTATTTTGTTACAGACCCATTGTTTCAATATATATACATGTTGATTTTTCACTGTAAGTGGTACATATCATGCATAAGCACTTACCTAATGGTATACATAAGGTAGCATTAATATAAGATATACGTAAGAGCATTATTATAACCTCCGTAAACAGTGATATTGGAACACATACATTATATAATGCGTGCTGCCCTATAACAGGCATAGCATGTGTAACAGGACGACGATGGTGGTCGCGGCTACAAACAAGCGTGCCACAACACACCCAGCATTTCATTTTTGTTACAGCAGCCAAAGAGGGAAGAGATATCGGACAAAATATCTCTTTGTGTTTGACTTTACCCACAGGGATATTTTTTGTGACTTACGGATAGGAAATGGCAGGTTCAGCTTAGCCATCATTCGTGAACGACAGAACGGTACTTGACTTACGGATAGGGGATGGCAGGCTCAGCTTAGTCATCATCCCCGAACAACTGACGGAACCACTCTCTTTGTGGACCCTTCGAACGGTTAGGAACAATAAAAGCAAATAGAATGCCGGTAAGAACGGACCAGTGGCCTATTTGGGCCAAGATTGGCTGTTGCAACATTTCCTGCATATTTTTGTGAAATTTCCCGCAGAGCTCGGTAAGGAGGAAAAGCGGAAAATAATATCGAAGGAATAAAAGCCGATAGCCTTAGATGCTAGTGCTTTTAAGAGTTTAGTCTTAGAATTTATTTCTCTGGCGAATTAATAATAATAATAATAATAATAATAATAATATCGAAGGAAAGAACTGAACTGTCGGGTAGCGAATCACCACGCTGGTTTTCTTCCTTTCTCTTCTACACAAATTTCTAATCGTATACGATATACCCTAATTGTAAATACGATGAATATTCAGATTCCTCGTAAACAATAAAAATATAATTTCAACGAAAGTACGAAGGTCCAAGAGTTTTTTTAATAAATTTTCTTGGAAAGGGACTTCCTGGGTAGTTCTGAGCATACCCCGAGTAAGAAGACTCGTTACACTGGCTTAGATCTTTTAGAAAGGAAATGTTTATTTGTATCAAGTATATCGCCCGTTATGAAAACACGTCGTAAAATACCATCTTTATTGCAGAAAGAGCTAAAAAGGACCTGAAAAGAATGGAGCAAATTAATGTGATAAACCCAGAATAAGTACCAACTGTTTGCGCCAATTCTATAATTTTGGTAAAAAAGACTCATGAAAATTAGGTATATATTTGGCGGCTAAATAAAATAATATGTAGACCACACTACTCGTTTTCCAACATAGAAAATTGTAAAACCAAACTCAATATAGCGAGATTCTTCAGTCTAGGTGCCAATAGTGGGTTTTGGGTAGAGTCCTTAACAGAATTTTCCTCTAAATCATACATATTTATTTCGGATTATATCGATTCGTGAGATTGCTTTTCGGTAATAACGCCGCAACCTACATATTTCATGCGGAAATGGTTAAAATAATTGGGAATATACTAGTATTAAAAATTTATATATGTAAATTTTTAAAACATTTATATATGTATTTATATATGTAAATTTTTAACACTTGCATATAAGCAACTTGAACCTAATAAAATATTGGACAAGTCCTCAGAGCAGAGCATAGAAAATGTTTTGAAGTTCAATAAAGATAAATCAAACTTGTTTAAATAATTAACATTTCCTGAACATGATGCAGATAGTGACAGGAAGAAAACCAAAGCCATGTAACATATGTCCGCTCTGACCAACATTGAATAGTTACAGCGTTTTTTAGAAATGATCAAGTACTTAGGCTCATTCATTGTAAACTTATTCACAAAAAATTAAAAATTTGCGACGCTCACTTAAAATTAACGTTCAGTGGCATTGGAGCCATATTCGAAAATCTAAACACAGAAATTATACGAGCAACAGTTTAAAGGTTAATCCGCGTAAGAAATTAATAATATGAACTCCCAACTAGCGGTGAGTACCGCTCTTAAAAATCCTGCTCAAAAATAATACCATGTAATCAGTTTGGTCTTCTTTCTATATATTCGTCAATTAACTTATTATTACCTGGCTGATGAAAAATATATAAAATTCCATACCTATGTTGACGCTAAGTATAAAGTACGTGTCCAAATAATAAAGTAGTTCATATATTATTACGCCAATATCTTTTTTAGAGGAGGAAAACCTCTTTGGTTGCTCAAGGGACCACAATCTCGTTAAAAACATCGTCGATGCGGATGGGACGTGCCACTCCTCCAAACATATAAATGGCAAAAACCAGATAAAATAAGCTCACTTAAGCGGAACACAAAAAGCTTGGTTCCACAATTTACTAGGTTTTGGAAGCCAGACTTTTAATCTAGATTGGAAAAAGACCAAAGCGAGGCAAAAATCAGCAATTGCCCAAGTCATAAAGACTTGTTAGCCTTAATCGTTTTCTCTTTAAAACAATGAAAAACACTTTAGACAATTTTATAAAAGAAACCTATTGCACAAACATATATTTGGCTAAAAAATCGGCTAATCTAGTACGACGACATTTCATGTGCTAACGAACACCATAGAAAGCGCAATAGTGGCCAAAAAAGTGGTCCATATCGCCTTCATTGATGTACATGGAGCTTTTGATAAGCCGTCGTACAGGGCTGTTGGGAAAGTTCTGAAGAACAGAAATATTTCGAACATGATTGCCAATTGGCTAGTCGTTATACTGAATTCCGGACTCATTATCGCTATGGTAGCAAAGACGTCTGTAATAATTAGGGCCCGCAGAGGATGATCTGAAGAAGATCTGTGTTTGCGTGGTTCCAAACTTGGAACCACATTGTGCTAAGGAAGCACAATGTGTTGTACATAATACTGGTAACTAATGAATGTCAGCAAGCCTCTTAGAGCATAGTAGAAAAAAACGCCAACCGAAAAGATTTATAGAATCTTTCGGCGTAGTGTTCAAGTACCTGAACTACAAATGAGCGACATAGATCTTAGTGCTGACCTCTACACAGGCCATAATTCTCTCAGGTGCCATCTGCCCAAAGGGTCAATAGAAATGTCCACTCACATCCTATAAGAATATCAGGCCAACTGCAGTATCAGATATAGGCGTTTAACGAACATTTCATAATGTCATGATATAAAATAATAATTGATGTATTAGTTCAAATTGCTAGCAAGGTCGCTGGCTTAGCACCATACATTATGCCGCAAAGTGAGTACTGCGTGGTCTTCTCCTTGAAGGTTTAAAAAATGTATTTTGATTCCTATTGACTACTTTTTTCATTTTAGGTCATATAACTTATTGCGAAATTCCATCCCCCATTCTTTTAATATTAATTTGGAGAAAAAGAAATCCATTATTTTTATATGAACTTCAGAACTTTATTTAACATGCTTCGGATTGTCCGATTTGGGTCAAATATGCACCGTTTTGTTGTACGACTTGTTGCCATTTTAAAGGTAACTTCAAAATGCCTCTCTCATAGAAGTCCTGGTCTCTATTTGCAAAAAACTCTAGTAGTCGATTTTCACAATCCTCCCTAGATTCCAATTTTTTATCATTAAAAAAATTTTGCAATGCAAGCAAAAGATGATAATCGCTTGGTGCCAAGTCCGGACTGTAAGGCGCATGCATTAAAACTTCCCAACCAAGCTCCCGAAGTTTCTGGCGAGTCACTGTAGATGTGTGTGGCCTAGCGTTGTCCTGGTGGGATACGACACCTCTCCTGTTGGCCAATTCTGGCCGTTTCTGGTCAATCGCTGTATTCAAACGGTCCAGTTGTTGACAGTAGAGATCAGAATTTAGCGTTTGGCCATATGGAAGCAACCCATAATAAATAAGCCCCTTCCAGTCCCACCAAATGCATAGCAAAACCTTCCTGGCCGTTTCAGGTGCTTCACCGCTCTTTGACCACGATCGTTTTCGCACAGGGTTATCGTATGTGATCCATTTCTCATCTCCAGTCACCATCCGTTTAAGAAATGGGTCTATCTCATTCCGTTTGACCAAGGCTTCGCAGATGGAAATTCGATCCATCATGTTTTTTTCTGTTAATTGGTGTGGCACCCAAACATCGAGCTTCTTTTTGAATCCAGCTTTGTATAAATAGTTTAAAACTGTTTTATGGTCGATTTTTAGCTCTTGGGCGATGTTACGACTGCTAATATGCCGGTCAACTTCGATCATTTCTCCGATTTTATCGACATTTTCGACGACCGGCCTACCTGTGCGAGGTGCATCTTTAACATCAAAAATTCCTGAACGGAATCTACGAAACCAAAATTGCACATAATTGGCTGTTACAGTATCGGAACCATAAACACCATTGACAATTTTAGCCGCCTGGCTTGCATTTTCGCCTTTGTCAAAGAAAAACTGTAAAATGTACCGAATTTTCTCTTTGTTCACTTCCATTTTTAACACGCTGTAACTCACAACTGCATGCACCAAACAAAAAACAGCAAAAGAATTTTTTTTACTGCGAAATGTACAGTATGTAAATGTACAGTATCGGCAATTGTTTGATCGATACTTTACGAGAAATCTATCAGTGCAGCCATCTATCGAAAAAATAATGGATTTCTTTTTCCCCAAACTAATATTTGCTTTGATATGTACGTCACCTTTTCAATTAATTTCATTTCATTTCAACTATTTTATATTCAGCTAGAGTTTATGAGTTAGAGTTTATGAATCATGAATTCATATACAGTTACTTACAAACTATAATACCAGATATTAACTATTATTATTTCTTAACTCAATATCTTATACAACGTTAAACTATGAAACCTATAAACTTGTAACTTGATGAACTTAACATGGCCAACGATAAAAAAATGAAGAAAAATTATAGAGAAAATTAAAATCTATAGTTACTATACCATGTAATAATTCAGTAAATGAAGAAATACATAACTAAGCATTGAAGAAAAAGTGAGATAAATACATTTATATATGCAAAGATTTTAAGGAAGAGTGTACAATACGGATTATATAAAGACTTAAGGATTATATAAAGACTTAAAGACTTAAGGAAGGATATATATAAAGACTTTAAGGAATTTGTACAATACGGATTGAATTCTAAGCAATGGATCAGACAAAGAGAATAAGTGATATCGATCACTTAAATTTCTGCTAGTGATATTCATGCATACTCGTAATTATATCTCCGTAAATTAAGCTTAACCACATAACCAATTGCGACTCAGATCCCAACTAAGAACTCTCAAAGCGGACAGCAAGAAAGCTATTGACGCATTTTCTAGGATTGGCTTCATACAACTAATAAGTAGTGCCTTGGTAACATACGAGTCCAAAAATTTCTTGCACGATCATTCGATAAGCCTAAGAAGGTTCTTCGATTTATTTAGTGCGTGCGCGTGACCAAAATGAAAAAAAGGAGATACTGTATTGTGGCCACATATGCGCGTCCACATGAAGTGTGCCCTAAATTAAACATGCAAACAAAGAAAGAAAAAAGTGAAGACGAAAAGAAAAGAAACAAAATATGACACACACCAAAACTGTCGAATTATACTGCCTACAAACCTAATCGAAAAACATATGCAGCGTTTCAATCGCTCTATGCTGTTCAGAGACAAGCCAAAATACCTCGGCAAATAAAGGACTGAACTAATTTGGCGTTCTCAAGCCGAACAGCTTAGATTACATAGGGAATTATCTACAAGTCTCTATAGGAGGAGATCTTGTAACTACATTCACCTTTTGGATTGCCAATCTCTATCTACTCCTCTATTACACTCATCATATTTTACAATACATTATCCAAGCGGACCCACTGAATGTGATGAAATGTGTGTCGAGATGCACCTCATATACACTGAACAACTTTAAGTCAGATTGTAGGGTGCGGGAATATTGGAACGCACTTAACCAAAAAAAAAATTTGATGTCATCGTATACATGAGTATATTCGAATGACGTATGACTGATGGTAAGTCCAAGGTAAGACGTGGTTAAGGTGTAAAGCAAAGACGAGAGGCCGCAGGTGGTAGCCTGGAAGAATCCCAAACTCAACAATCATAACTTTCAATACGACGGATCTAAATGAGACAACTTGAACTTTATGTTTTTAATACGAAGCAATCAAATTCAGAAGATACGGAGATTCAGAATTATAAGTTTATGATTTACCTTAACCAACGTTTCACTATAATCGGTGTAGATTACAACGGTTTGAAGATGATTGGAAACCGCTTTGTTTATTGACCATGATAGTACAAAAGGTGGACGTAGAACTTCCTTCAACGAATCCATGTCAAGCAGGCGATATAGTTGATTTCGCGATGAACATTACTCGTCGCGCTATTAGGTATTCAAAAAACTTTAGATAAACTTCTGCAATTATCGACCAAGTGCTTGTTAGGAACTTTATTAGCAAACTTGAAAAATGTAGAGCTATTCGACACTTAAGTTCGCTGGAAAAATGCTGCGTACATATTGCAAATAATAGCGATCAGGAAAGGCAAAGTTTTAAGAAATTCCGTTACCTTTCTTTTAGAATTAATGAAGTACAAAACGAATTTAATCATCTTTTTCAAGTATTAAAATAACTTAAACACCTCCTTATATCAATCGTAATTTTTGAATTCACAATTTACTAGCGGCCGCAGGACGAAACTAATCTGGTATGCAACCGACGGTAACCTTGTTGAATGCTTTCGAAAATTCTCTTTCCTGAAATTCCTGATTGCATTCTTAGCAAATTTGTCACTAAATTATTGTTTACTTTCAAAGGGTGTTGCAATATTTTGTTTGAGTCATTAATTTTTTGAAGCTAAGCAATTCGGCGTATTGCTTTTAAAAACAATTTTTTTTTTTATAATATAAATAAATAAATAAAATAAACCGTCGTTGTCATTTTGCCGTGTTGAGAAACTGTTGACAAGACATACTTTTTGCCAGAAATTAAATCGTAAAATAGATAATTAAGAACTGAGAGATAAATGTGAGTTTTTTTATGAAATTGTAGACCAAATAAATGTACATTTTCTGCTGCTTTCCCACCTTTCACATTAATGTTAAATTGTCATTCATAATTAATGATGACATGATAATAAAGTGTTGTGCTTGCTGCATCGAGATTTGTTAATACTAATTTCTTTTTTTAGCACTTAAATTGTCATTACCAACTCCCGAATTTATAACTCCAGACCTTATCAGTGTAAGCTTCGATAAAATAAACAAACAATATTTAGCAAAACTACGCCAGAAAGGTGAAACATTGCATTATTATATTATTGCCCTACAAAACACTAACTCAGCAAAAGCATTTTTAATTAAAACAATAGTCATTGCCAAGCATACATTATTACGTGATGCAATTCATGGCGATTTAAGTATATAACTCATATCTCCCTGTTCAATTGTCAACTCACGATAGGATTTTACAATTTTGTAGGAAATGGTGCTTGTGTAATCGAAATACATGTTTATTTTTGTGGCATATGTTCAACACATGTGAATCTAGGAAGCTTTGAATACTCTTCCACTATAAAAATTCTGTTAATGCAAGAAATCACATGACTGCTTTCACGTTGTTGAATCTTAATTCAACTTCTACATCCGTTTCGTCGGTTGCGTCAAAAAGAAATCTTACTCGACGTGTGTCTAGTATGCTCACTGTAGATCTCAATTCTCTATCAGTAGGTGTACCGATTAGTAATAAACGGACCAGTGCTAGACACTAATTCGTTACACTTAGTAATTGAAAATATTTCTATGACAAGTAATAACAACTTAGAACGTTTAGATCTACAGGTTTCTAATACTTTTGCTAGCTAGTCAAAACGTAAACATCGATGGTGCCCCTTCAAACAATCAATATTCAAACATGTTCATATATCCCATTGCAAGAAACATATTGTTAAAACCAACAATAAATTTACTTGCATTTACTTAAAAATTATTGATAAGTAATTAAATTTTTTTTTTTTATAAATTGTGTTCAAACGCAATGGATTGAATAGGTTGTTTGATGCTGAACCGAATCTCTTCACTAATAGTTTAAGTTGTAGTAATATTTCGAAAGCTACTTGTCGAGCATTAGCACATGGCCCCCTGAAACAATTTTCTCCTCAATTTTTTAATTATATATCCTATCAACATTTGTGATTCTTAAAAAATAACTTAATTTATTTAAGGCAAGTTAACGATGTTGAACGCAACAATGGCTTCGTCTCATTAATGCTTCAAACTTAAGGACGTTGATACTTCTGTAGACTATTTTCATAACACCTCAAGGTCTGTTACTATTTCCTGTGTACCCCTAGTCACATTCGCTCTTCAACTGTATGGTCGTAACCCGTGTTGATTCTTTTTTTTTTGAAAGTTGAGTCAAGCTGGATTAAGCCAATAAGATTTGCGGGTTATATGTCCAGGTAATAAACAGTAGTAATTATTAGCAAGACATGTATATGAGACACAAAAGAGAAAAAATGTAGCCATGAGAGCTAAAGCCGTTGTATTAAGGTAATTGTAGATTGTTGAGTTGTTGAAAGTGACGTAGAGTTGCAAACTTTGGCTGAAAAAAAAGAATGTTATAGAGATAAATTATGATTAAACGTAAAAAAAATTATAGTGAACTAAAAAAATAAATTCGCTTTTCAAAAAAAGCAAGTTAGTTCCCCGATATGGAGTACATTTGTTGCTGCAAAGAGATTGAGGAGGCTACTATATACCTTGAAAAAGCTTAAGGACTTCTAATACCATCAAGGTATAGCGTGAGTCATTTTTAAATATACTTTATCATGAGTGTGACCATTCATGAACCCATAAAAAATTTTGGTTTCCCAGAAATTAGAGGAAACCTCTGATAAGGCTTTAAACTTAAATGTGGGATCTATTTTACATAAAAGGGGATTGGCACGCGCAATCACTTTAAATTCCATAATTAGTTGTTGAAAGATATGGTCATTCATTCATTGGGAGTACATTTTGTGCACGACATTGTACGATCAACTTGAGCCCTTTCTTCGTGAAAGTCAGCTTTTAAAAAAAGTCACAATGACAAGGGCTAAATCAGGGCTAACTTAGGAGTATCAGAAAAAACAACAAATTTTTAATACTATCCCTAATAGCTACCTTAATAGCATGTCTGATGGCAAACAATACAATAAAAGTCGAGGAAAGTTCCTCCGCAATTTTGACTTTACTATTGACTATTTCAGACAGATGCTTCATTATTGAGAAGCTAGATACATTATGTCCAACAGAACCGTCAGTGGCATAAATATCAGAGCCGTTGTTGTAAAAAAAATAGAAAGCTATTCTTGGCATAAGATACTCATACAAGAAAGATTGACATATTGTTTCGAGGTAGAGATTGATTTGTGGATATTCATAAAGAGTCTATATCTATTGGTAACAAAATCCCAGAGAGGGATTGAATTTATCTTGCCAAAAATATGAGTTTTTGATACAAAAATGTTTAGCTGCAAGAGACAGTATCACTAAGAGATAAAATTTTCTGAAATAAAGAAAGGTTCATTATCTCGAACTTAAATAACTCCTTAGCAATACAAAAGAGACCTATTCACCAGCAATGACATTGAGAAAATATTGAGGAGTTGAGAGCATCGATCTACTATGGTGTCTTAACATTCTCAATATATTTTGGAAAATTGCAAGATGTAGAATGTGCAAACTCAATTTTAGAACTGACGAAAGCTTTGTACATTATCAAGGCTTTTTTGGGTGGCACACATGACTGATTGTTAGTCATGAGTTAAATTGATAGTCTTTGATGGCTTTCTCATAATGCCCACGAAGTGTTTGGCTGTCATTTATAATCCTACCTAGAAATCGAAAAAAATTTCGCCTCATTAATTTTACTTCCTTTGATTAAATTAAGTTCCGCTGATAAATTTCAGAGTTAGAACCTTTGGCAAAATAAATAGTATTTGATTTTTCTACGATTAAAATGTGAATTAAGATCGAGACACACTAATTATTATCGAGAGATTATTCACTACCATTGAAATGCAGGAATTCACAGATACAATTAAGAAATCAACTGCATATGAAAAATATGAGTTTTGTCATCTTGACGATCATGCAAATTAACTGTCTATAGACTGAAGAGTACAGGGCTCGAGCAACTGCTTTGTGGGATGCCATCGTATACTTCAACTATGTCTGTACCCATTACCATGACACACTTGGATAAAAAGTTTAGCATCCAATCAAGTAATAAAATCATAGGAATTGCTAATGTCCAAGAAAAGCATAACAACCATCTCATCAGCTTTCTGTAGACTAGCTATGAGAAAAGTTAGTTCATTAACGCGCATATTCGCAGGTTTGCGTTTTTGAAACGCATAAGAACGAGGTGGAATAATGTTCCCAGTTTTCAAGAAATCCATTAGCCTCTCCTTCACCATGAGGTTAATAATCTTTGTAAAAACAGATATAAGCGAAATGGGCCTGAAGTTGGTTAAATCATTTAAGTCTTTACTTGCTGAATGGGAACAACTTTGATACATCCCACATCTAAGGGTATAAAGTTAATAGATCAGCAGTTATAAATTGCAAGCAACAGGATAGCTGAGCTACCCCCAGATAGTGATCTGATCATATCATACTTAAGTCTGTTACAACCTGCAGCGGTAGATCTCTTTCGGCAATGTAAAACATACGTTAATTCACGCAATAAGAAGAGTATATTGTTAAGACTACTGAACGGAGTTCAAGGTATTGTAATCTGAGTGACACTGGACACACTTGAGCACATCTAAATATCTTTTACTATCATGGTCGTTCCATACGGCACAAGCATTTAATTTTTGACTAAAATATCGATGACTATTGATATAATTTTAGATAAAACACCAGTAGCAGTTGCCACACAGCTCTTTAATCATGACAGCTGTATGCGTCCTTTTTGCTTTTCCAACTGAAGACCTCCATTCGTTCCCTGTTTTCACATATTGAATGAAGTTGGCTGGATTGGTGTATTTACTCATTTTATGAAATTTTTTATTTTTTAACGGAATTGCTGTAGCTATAAAATCAAATGGGAGAGTGTTGACTTTTGTCAGTTGAGACCTAAGTCGTATTCCAGTTGAATGACAAAATAGTTTAATTAGAAAAAGTTATATCCAAGACACTGCTCGTAGGGCCACCACTCCGGTTACAGTGAAAGGTACTATTACAATTATTTAAGACATTAAAACTGCTAGTGTTGATGGCATTTACAAGGATTTTGTGTTTGTTGATCGAGACTTGATCGCCATACAATCAATGTCTAGCATTGAAATCTCCAGCCAGAATCGCATTTTGTTCACCATCAAGAAAGTCACATAATTTGCGAATCTCATCATCAAAAGTTTGTCCAACAACACTGGGTCGAAAATAGCATGAAGCTATGAAAATATTCTGTTTAAGATTCATGGTTTTGATGATAACAATGTCTACAGGAGAATTATAGGAAATACGTTTGAAACCTTTTTTGACCGTTTGAGTGCCAGATGGTATTGAAAAAACACTGTCGAAGAATCCTAAACAGCGCAATCGCGCTTTCCCTATATATGTACGAAAATACCCAAGCAGCGCGATAGCGCTTGTTTAATTTTATGTCGAGAAATACCATTTTTTCATCACTTTTATTGCAGTTTGCGAAGTGATCGGGCGTACTCATCCGTATTCATCAGTTAATAATTCTTTTCATTATTAATAATTGTGTGTTTTAAAATGACTAGACGAAAAAGCGAACAAAGTAAGTGAAAAATTAATCTCGATGTTTCAAACAAAAAAGATCAAAAAAGATATTCATGCGTTTATCCTCGGCATTTTTACAGGTTTCAACAGATACAAAAAAATTACACAGCGTAGTACTGTCATACAAATTAATTTCAAGACTTGGAATGCCTTTGACAAATGAGAACAACCTGGTTATCAAGTTCCGATGGACCAGCAGATGAGGAAGTTAATTCAGCATTATGTCCAGCCATCCTCAATCTCGTCTTCTTATCAATATTATTCACAAAATAATCCTCAAAGTCATTTACATTTACAATAATTTGTTGTTGTATTAGCTGTTATGGATGCTATCCCGGGGCACATTTACCAAAAATCCAGAAGAAAAAAAAAAAAAAGAAAAGCTCTTTTATATTTTTTGTATATATATTATATAAATATAAAAGAGTTTTTCCTGTTTTGTTTTTTTTAAACGAGCTTACGAGATTCTAATTTAACATGCAAGTATAATTTTTCACTTGAAAAAGAAATTCTAAAGAATTCTATAAAACATTATTATTTTTTATTTTAGTTAAACACGTCAGAAAAAGGTTTCAGCTGCCGTTTTCTAAAATATGTCGTTTTGCTTCAAGTGTTAATTGAAGCGTCTAAGTCGCTCTTTGGGAGGCATTAGATGCCAACGCTTGCTCCACCTTATGATTCAGTAAATTGCATACACATGAGTTTTGATTTCACTACTAAGAGAAGGTGCTGTCCTAACTGACCAGTCTGGAAGAGCCGTCCTACTGGGCAGACCAAGTGCTTGATATACGTTTCATAGGCCAACTGAGGTTAATGATATTTATCCTCCTATTGCTGACAGGACAACAATAGAAGCATCTATTTCCTTTTTTTTTTTATTTTTTGTGGAGTCAGAAGTGGGTGGAGCGATAGTGCTCATCGCAATATATAAGTGGTGCCTAATCCCCCTATTCAAATAACTTCTTGAAACTTGAAAACTCCTGTGTGGGTTGTTTAAAATATTATCTATGTGGTTAAAATTTAGTACAGTTCATTTTTATGTCAAATTTGCTATCATACTTGTTAACTTTTTGTAAGAACAGCCATATAGGAGGAGGTTTTAAAAATTATCTATCTATTCCAAATCGCATCCATTTAATACTTCAAAATTTTGAAAGTTTAATGCAACAATACATGGATAGAGAGACAGAGAGAGAGAGGTAAGCTTTGCACAAACTTAATATACTTAATTGTTATGCCGACTTTACCAAACTAATACATGTTGAATACAGGATAAAATCACAGATAAATTCTGATATATAAATGACTAAAAGAAAGATAAAATCCTACAGTCAAGACATTATCAAAAGCAGTTGCAGAACGTAATCGACACTTTACTCACTTTTTTAAATCAAACTAAATGAAGAAGGCACATGGTCAGCATCAATTACAATTTGGGATGGGTTATTTTGATTCTCTGATTAGATTTATAAAAATTTGCTATACTATCACAGACTTATATATCGACGTGAGTTTGTGAGAGAAGCCCTATTAACTCTGTAATGCGTGGACCCTAAATATAAAAAATGAATTCGAAAATTAGCTAGTTGTTCATAATAAATAAATGAAGCTACTTAGTTTATAGTTATAGCGTAGCTTGGAAAATTATTTGTCTCCTATATCGTTATGTGAATTTTGCCTGCCCCATATATAAAAATTTCTGTTCCCAAGATGAGCACCAACAATTCAATTAGAGTTATAATAAGATCACAGTTTGTTTCATCATACTTATCAATCCAAGCTCGTTATAGCTTGAGCAAGCTGTCAGTTGGTGGTCGAAAGTTTGAAGCCATCCTGACTTGACTAAAGCTGCTATTTCTGATTAACTCTGCATACTGAGACAATCACCATTTTCTCTTCACTCATATAAGGATTAGATAAGAAAAGGACTATGCCTGGAGCCTGACCAAGTTAGCAATACCATTTGATACTGATATATAAAAATTAAATTGTAAAGTTTGGTTGTTTAAATTGAAACATGAATAACGATTTACTGAGTTTTCTCAGCTGGAAACCTTTTTAAAAAAATTCGCACAGAAAGCGAATAAGCGGTTTCGTTTTTAAACGACAACTCACACGAGATCAATTTCAAAGGAAGGACCATATTGCTTATACAAACATGCGAGCTTACAGTCAAATTTTTTTGACAACATCGCGTAACTAAAAAATATGCTAATATAATTACATAAAACCATCATGCAATGTGCAGAGAATGCAAACATACATTACAAAAATTTTTTTGTACTTTTTTGTATGCTTGATAATAGATGGTTAGCAACTGGACATCAGAACGCGAGATATACTACAAATATATTTCGGCGTATAATCTCAAAAGGCAAGAAGAGATATTTACATGTCCAAAATCCATGGTTAAATTTAAATTTTGACCCTATATTGCCATATAGCCATCAACAGCACGTCAGTGAAGTAACTACAGCTATTATGCAGCCGTAGCCTTACAGAGGAACGGAATCTCAAAGCAAGTACTGTGACCGACTGAAAAATAAAACAACAACCTAAAAAGGACTCGCACTGGAAACTAATATACAATTCTTTTTACATTACAGTAATGGTAAAACTGTAACACTTCACTGCACCACGAATTCATCATCGAGAATGCCTCAATGCTTGCCTTCGGCAAGCTCGCGAATAGTGAGTACACCCCAGGGGACTGTAGAAAAAGGAAATAATGTTTTCTCATAATGTCTACTTAAGAAGCAAACTCATTTTTGCACAACGAAAGTAACTCAAATAATTGTAATTAAACTAAAAAAGGAGCTCGAAGGTGATAGGTGTGTATACTTCAATCAATGTTTCCTCGATTCTTTAAAAAGGTGATTGAATTTATTTTCTGCCAAAAAGATACGGACTCCGCAGTTATATTAACTGGTTTGTTCCAAAAATCAGACATGAATTCTAAAACTGTATCACAACAGTGTTAAAGCGCGGAACACAGCTGTTTCTTAGACATATGTTAATGCATATCACGAACAACGAGTCGTTGCTTAAAATGTGATAACCGTACTCTCTTGTTTTTGTTTTGTCCTTATTCACACTTTTGTATCTAATAGCACTCACATAATACTAATAGTTTTTCTTAATATTATCACTGCTTTGCCTGCAATAAAATATCGGCTATTTGAGGTTTGCGGAATATTTACTTTGAGAACTTATGCCTGAGTTGCCTTTTCGAAGAAAAAAAATCTGTACCGAAATAGAAATGAAGCTCTTTATCTAATAAGCTACACCTTCTTGTTTTCTATTGCTGTGAAAATAAATTAGACAAAAGTTGCATGTTTTATCGCGACGTCAAGGTTAAATGTATAAATGATTACAATATTCTCCTCCTGTATGAGCCATATCTAGAGAATTCAAATAATTAGATAAAATTTACCATGTTCGGATTCGATTACGGCTTGTTGATACATTTCTTTAATGCGAGCTTGTTTACCCATGAACAAACGTGAGCGAATGTTCTGAATTTCTTGTTTTCGTTCTTCGCGACGTTCTTCTTTCGAGATGCCTTTCCCTAATTCAAAGCGTGTTTTTAAATCGTTTATTGTATCATCTAAATCTGTTCTTATGTTCCTGCGCTTCTCGTTATCTGTTAAACTTTCGTTAATGATATCTGACTCGTGAACTCTGTCTTGACCTTGGTTTTTCGAACCCCGAGCCAAATTTGAAAAATCTTCTTCAATCACGCGTGAACCTTGTTCCTGGAGGTTTTTTTTTTTAGTCGTTATAGAGGCACCGCGTATTAAATCGTCACCATTCATTGCAACATTAACAAGTCTGTTATCGGTGTGCCCAGCTTTCTCGAAAATATGAAATCGGGAGCGAACATTCAGTTGCTGAAGTTCTTCAAGCCCTAAGTTTGGTTTGTCGGAAGCTGAATTAAAATTGCAAGTTGAATTATCTGTACTTTTTCTTATGTTTTTTTTTTTACTTGCCTCTAAAGACATCTGATGGTAGCTCTGCCGGTTGATTCTCACGTATTATTAATTCGGGCTTGCATGGTTCTTCGGTCTCGTTGCATTCGGCGAATTTGGGGGCAAAAATCAATTTGAAGTGCACAAGACAGTATAGTACGCCCTCATGGCTCTGATAGTTGTCAACTCTAAAAAAATGTAAATGTGTTTATGTGTCTACATAATGCCCTACAATTTATACGCACTTGAGTTGTTTGGAGCATTTGTTACAACGGAAACATGCTTTGTGGTAAATTTGTCCTTCGGCCTTTATTTCCTCCATCTTATACACAGGCTTGCTGCAATATCTGCAGTTTGTTTGTTCCTCTTGGATGTTCTATATAACATAGGGAAAAAGAACAGAAAAAATATAATTGACAGAAATTTAAAATCCACTCGAGGAAAGTTATTCCATTGTTACGTGTGCTCATTATTCACCTAAAAATTTTTTATCCTTTATTATTTTTTTAATGTTAACCTATATTAATAACCACTTCTATAAGTATATATACTTACTAATTTCATTATACTTACTAATTTAGAAAGTATTTAGAAAAATTTGTAGTAAAATAAAGAACGTTGATTCTTTACTTTGTTATAAATATTTTCAATACAATGGTAACGAAGATAAGTTCATAAAACTTATTCCAATTTTTAATTTTATCTACCGTTATTAACAATATAAATTATTAAATTATAAATTAGTAAATTATATTTGAATTACAATGAACATTCTGATGTCCACGACCTGTCTATTAATAAAAACTCGATCTGTTATTTCCTTTTTGAAACTGCCGGCAAAATGTTAATTTTATGTATGATCTTCACGTATTGAAAGTAAAGCGGTGACGGATCAGCAGCTTTCCGATGCAGAGATTACCTGACGTAAAGCTTTAAAGTGTTTATAAAATTACACAATCTACTTTTTGTCAAGTCGTTTACTTTATATATGCGAAGATTGACCCGGCACAAACTATCCTTAAGACAGACAGAATTTCTTATGTTCTTTTTGGAGCCAAGATACACTTATCTAAAAGTAGCAGTAGGAAATTGTTCTTTTCTTTTGCGGACACGGTGTAGTAGGCACATACTAAAGTATGACAAGATTAGCAACTCCAACAAGTTGGCATGCCCGTCTGCTTAAGTTGCGTTTGCTTATTTGTTAGTTTGCTGTTTGCCCTTTGTCGTTCAATGTCCGGCATGTACATCGAGCGCACGGTGAAAAATCGAAGCCGCAATCCATAATGGACAAATTTTCTTTACGAAGTAATAATTTTGATAAGTCTGTGACAATCAAGATTAATAATAATTAATAATCAACGCATTCTAGGTATATTCCGCATCGAACTTCCCCAAAATGTCGCTATCATCATTTAATCATGTATGGCACAGTAATGAACTCAACTATGTTACGCCAACCTACGATTTGTAGACTCCCGACGCACCAAATACCAATTTTAGGTTGTTCTGTCTATCTTTATTAACAAAAACTAAATTATTTGGTAGCTCTTGGCAACTATTAGAGAATCGGAAATTGATGAGATCGATGTATGTGGCTTTGTCAGTTTGAGAGATGTTGGGGGGTTTTAAATCTTGCCTCTCGGACGCTCTTCAGACGGTTACGACTAAAAAAATGGCACGATGGCTTTTAATGAAAACACGTACGGACGAAACCGAAATTAGCAAACGATAATACCGTAAGCCCTTAGCCTTTCATTACGCGCCCTACCTCATAATCTCGTTCGGGTTATGATGTCTATGGAAGACTCTGAAGTTGGCTCCGATGAGCCGTAAACTATTTTAATTTCATAAGTTAAACAAATTTTAATAAAGATTAATTTTTATATTCCCATTTTAATTACAGCAAAAAAAAAATAAAAAGTTTAATATAATATATATATGAGTGTTAATCAATTGTTAGCACCTTTAATGTAATATTTATATATATATATATATATAAGAAAAAATAGGAAGTAATGAAAACTAGTTGAAGAAATATATAATATAATAATAGGCGTTCGTTACCTTTGTTGCACAACGTAATACATTTTTTTTTTAAACTTAATAAGTTATTTGGTTTCGCATAATGCTAAATAAGGTAATTTAAACCTGTAGATACAGTCACCAACATCTATTTTCTACCAAGTCTAACAACTTTTGTGCGTTCCGAATATTTTTAATTTATTGTATACAGACTGCTTTCTGATATATTGGATTGATGAGCGAAAATTAATTAAAATTCTTATAACAATAAGTTCTTCTCGCTTTTGTAATGTTTTTAACTTAGCAATTTTGGTTTATTAGGAATACATCTCTGCATGACCGAAGTTCGTACACGCCGACAGATTGTTTTGACATAGCTTTAGGCGCGGAAAGAGAGCGATAGATAACCAAAAACTTTAGAGGTTTTTGGTTTTGTGACGATGAGAAGAAAAGTAAAATTGTATGAGCTAAAATATGTAACAGTTTATGTGAATTTGTTCTGAAAATAAATGCTTTAAAACGGATTTGTGTTTTTGGTGAAGTTCCGGAAAACAAGTAATTTTCACATTAAGCGAAGATTTATTGAGTGAATGAGAAAAGAGCGCTGTGTTGCACATAGAGGTGATGTGTGAACATTGTTACAAGGTCTAGACTTTGAAAGGAATTTGTGTAACAGTACTATATTTAACGTTTATGTATTTATATATAATGTGAAATATTGAAACGTTATACTTGAAGTCTTACTATAAATCCGAAGAGCATTACTTCATTGAGATATATATTGACATGTTGAAAAATTCATTTAGCTTAAAATTTTTATTTAAAACTGCACCTGTCGAAAGTAAATAATATACTAATTCCTTAAAACTGAAAAGTACTAAAGAAAAGAAAAAGGTGTGAAAAAGCTGCTTTGTAAAATTGTCGAAATATGATACTACATGAAGAGACAACAGTAAAAGTAAAATATTTACAATTTATGACAATTCGCTAAGATTACTGATGTAAAAACAAAATAAAGGTATCAGTAAAATTTCCGCTAAAGTAATTCAAAGCAATAAAAAAGTGAAAGATTTCAAACCAAAAAATTTTTTTCACCCCCTTATATAAACGTGTATGTTAACTAAAATTATTAAAAGCCCCCATTATAACATTTCAACAGCGGTCAACAAAAGCCGCAGCAAATCCAATTACAGCGGGCATCTGTCGTATTTCGTATTTTCGTTATTATATGCACAACGTTTTCATAATCTGTTGTAGCAAACTAGCGGCACCCACGGTTATGCATTAGTTGCTTTTTTTTAAATATTCAACATGTACGTATATAAATGATTTATGATCGAGTTGAAATATGATTGATTTATAAACAAGCCTGTAAATTTTTTGGGTTGCTTCAAACTAGTAATCCATTTTTGTTTTCTTAAGTTTATCTGAAATCAAAATATATGCCTGTATTTTTTTTAGGTATTGCAAGTGATATGTATTAGAGGAGAATAAAAATAAGGAAGACAATATATATATATATTAGGTTAGGGAAAAAGAAATCCATTATTTTTATATGAACTTCAGGACTTTATTTAACATGCTTCGGATTGTGCGATTTGGGTCAAATATGCACCGTTTTGTTGTACGATTTGTTGCCATTTTAAAGGTAACTTCAAAATGCCTCTCTCATAGAAGCCCTGGTCTCTATTTGAAAAAATCTCTAGTAGTCGATTTTCACAACCCTCCCTGGATTCCAATTTTTTATCATTAAAGATATTTTGCAATGCAAGAAAAAGATGATAATCGCTTGGTGCCAAGTCCGGACTGTATGGCGGATGCATTAAAACTTCCCAACTAAGCTCCCGAAGTTTCTGGCGAGTCACTGTAGATGTGTGTGGCCTAGCGTTGTCCTGGTGGAACACGACACCTCTCCTGTTGGGCAATTCTGGACGTTTCTGGTCAATCGCTATCTTCAAACGGTCCAGTTGTTGACAGTAGAGATCAGAATTTAGCGTTTGGCCATATGGAAGCAACCCATAATAAATAATCCCCTTCCAGTCCCACCAAATGCATAGAAAAACCTTCCTGGCCGTTTGAGGTGCTTCACCGCTCTTTGACCACGATCGTTTTCGCACAGGGTTATCGTATGTGATCCATTTCTCATCTCCAGTCACCATCCGTTTAAGAAATGGGTCTATCTCATTCCGTTTGGCCAAGGCTTCGCTGATGGAAATTCGATCCATCATGTTTTTTTCTGTTAATTGGTGTGGCACCCAAACATCGAGCTTCTTTTTGAATCCAGCTTTGTGTAAATGGTTTAAAACTGTTGTATGGTCGATTTTTAGCTCCTGGGCGATGTTACGACTGCTAACATGCCGGTCAACTTCGATCATTTCTCCGATTTTATCGACATTTTCGACGACCGGCCTACCTGTGCGAGGTGCATCTTTAACATCAAAAATTCCTGAACGGAATCTACGAAACCAAAATTGCACATAATTGGCTGTTACAGTATCGGAACCATAAACACCATTCACAATTTTAGCCGCCTGGCTTGCATTTTCGCCTTTGTCAAAGAAAAACTGTAAAATGTACCGAATTTTCTCTTTGTTCACTTCCATTTTTAACACGCTGTAACTCACAACTGAATGCACCAAACAAAAAACAGCAAAAGAATTTTTTTTAATGCGAAATGTCACCTTTCCAACGAGCATAAATCTGAAATTGTTTGATGGATACTTTACGAGAAATCTATCAGTGCAGCCATCTACCGAAAAATAATGGATTTCTTAATGTTAATGTTTCGTTTCTGTTTTTCTTTGTTGTAATGCGATGAATCACGAGTAATTATTAATGTAATAAAACGCAGATATAGGCAATGACCGTAGCGCACTTAGTTAAAAACCAAGCAAAGAGAGAATATCGAGATTGTTTGCTTACCACAATAATTACATTTTCGATAAACGTAAATGTAATTTTCTTAAAAAAAATACCGATAACCTTTTTTCACTGCAAGTCAAAAAAGTTTCCATAAAGTTTTAGTGAAAAACTTTAGTTAATTAATCGATTACATCTTTTGTTTTTTTTTTATATCACCAACCAATTACTACGTGCTTCTTCCTTCGATAATTATTCAGATTATCCTAATTTTTCCATTACGTACACATATAGATATTACGTAGTTTATAAATGTAGTAAAAAATGTGTTCCAAACGAAGTTAATTGTCTAAAATTTATATTAAACAAAAATATTGAGCGAAACGTGATATTAAATGTTCTTAAGTATTTCTAAAATTTTATTTTAAAGTCATGAATTTTTTTTAAACATATTGAAAATCTGTCCACTTATAGAGAAAGACCTCCGCCATATTGCTTTTTTTATTATTTTGTCCGTTTGTACTACAAAATAACCCTTTTAAAGTAAGCCTGAGTTTTTCTATTACTTTTCATCTCTGTTTTTGCTATTAACATTTAAACTTTATTTAGTTACTTCAATGATCCACCAACAATTTTGTATCGAAAAAATTTTCTTAATCTGTCTTTGTTTTTTCTATCACCGGATATTAACGATCTCTATCTATCTTTCTATCGGTGAACATTATTCTATCTTGTTAATCAATTGCAATTTTCGTGAAATTATCTCTGCATGTTCGAAACCAAGAAATCAAACCAAAAAACCCAAAATACCGTAAATTTCATCTTTTCAAAACGATCAAACTTGTCTCGTTTGATTGTGCGTGAAATCAACAACCCCTCTTCCATTTCAAACAAAACATTTTACAAATCACATATTACAAGAGATTAGAAATCCTAATGTAAAACAAGCATGCTCCAGCGATTATTAGGCACAACGAACGTCTATCTAAGCTAAAATTTTGTTCAACACGATGATGAGCGGTTATACGCTTTGAAATACCAAAAACTGTTTGTGCATCTGCGCATACAGATGGTTCCCACGAATTTTTGACAAAGTAAACGCACTACTATCTATCGATGATGAGAACAGAAATGCTTTGACTTGTCACATTTTTGTGACGTTGCTCAGAAAATGGCTATTTAATGCCCCAATTCTACTGTAATATAGGGTATTACGGGTTTTTGAGAATTGTATATTAGAAATTTGGTTTTATTACATAGTAATGCCAAATTAATAAATAGTATGAACACCGGACTATTTTGAAATGTTTGTACTCACCGTTATATCATGTCTGCGTAACGTGCTCTTTTTGGATTTTTCCAATTTATCGTTTTTTTTATCAATTGCGGTTGGTATACTTTGTGCTGCAAAGTGATTAACACTCTTAAAATTTTGTTTATAACGTTTAAAGCCCTTGGAATCAGTCAACTTACTTGCCATTGAATTTGAAATATTACGGGGCGTACTAGAGTTTAGATTTTTATTTAATGCAATGGTCTCTTGAGTGGTCGTCCCAGGGATTGATGTGCTGACAACTGAAACACATCCTGTGAACTTTTCAAGTTTCAGCTTCGATGCGTTTTTGCGATTGTTGACGGATTTTCTGGTCGATAAGGATGCCAGAAAGTTTTCTTCTGCACTTGTTAACGTTTGGAGCTTAGTGGTTGACATGACCCTAAAACAGAAAAATTTATGCAAAATAATATTTAGCAAATATTTACAACACTGGGTGGCGCATACTTGAAAATATTTCACATGGACAAGAATTACTGTGCAAAAAGCAAATACATGCAAAATCTGCGTTTCTGTTAAAATTAATTAATTTTAAATTGCTTATCTAACACGGTATTTAATGTATCTGTATTTGCATATTTACAAAATAGTAGAAAGCATATAAGATATTTTGATTGTAAATTAATAACTAAATATTTGATTAGAAATAAGATATTCAAGATGCCACTCAGGAGAAGGAAATAGAAAACAAATAATGACGTTGGAAGGCTCAGAATTTATTGACATGGGTCGTATGTTTTCACCCACGAAAACAAAGCCTGTGGCCTTCACAAGAAAATTTATATTCCCCTGTTTCACGATTACTACGGGTATTAGTAACTAAACAAAAAAATTCACCTCCCGTCCTGAGTTCATTCTTCTTACACATGCTTTTCTATTTGAACGCTTCCCTCAGTTTCATTTCCAAACGATACCACTTATTTTTATATTTTATATTATGTTTTTTAACTCGTATCTTCTTAACTTATTCCAATTCAATTAACACCATATAATATATATTAATGTTTATTTACCGAAAAATGTTGTCTTCTGCCTGTTTACTTATCAGCACTCCTTAAGTCGCTTAAACCACATAGTATTCTATATAAATGCTTATGCTTATTTTTGCAGTATTGTAGCTGCTTCACATATTCATTACGGTTCAAGACTTTAGTATTTAGTTTATTAAATAAGGAAGATAACCTAAGCGTAATAATCTTGATACATATTCAAATATAATAGCATTTAGATAGCCTAGTTAATTTATACAATAAGAACTTCCAGCTACAATCAAAATAAGTGATCAACCTTTACCAGATATGTTCAAAGCTGTCTTTTTAATAGAAAGAAGTAAATATAAGTTGAAACGACACGTTGACATGACCTACGCTAAGGCCTAACTAAATTTATGATATATCTTAACGGTAAAATGCAAGCCATTAGTCGCAACAGAGTCGCGTCCGAATCAAAAAGTAGCACTCAATAACCAAGAGTTTGTATATATAAAATTTTACAATTTTTCAGAATATTGGAAGTAAACAAACAAAATTTGGCAAACTTAACGCCAACATAATCATCAACGTCGAAATAATAGAGCGCATACCTTCCTCAATTACAGTCCTTGTAATATCTGTTACTCCTTTCAACGAGTTTAGCACTTATTGCTAGCAATGTATAAGTACAATAGGTTATAATATATATTTTTTTTTTTATAAAATTTGGTTGATTAAAACACTATTTTTAATTTATTTAACAAATTTATTATTTTTCGTGCTCAAATGATTGAAGTTGGTAAAAGATTTTAGTTGGTAAAGTTTTTACAAACTACCTTGCAGGAAATCTTTGCATTGTCCACTAATTGACAGTGAGCATTTTCGTTGGAAATTAAATAATGTCTATGGCAACATGCAATAGGAGAATGGTGAGTGTTTACGATGCATTCGCATGACACTGGTTGCTTATGAAGTGCTTACTTTATTTGTTGGAGTGATTCGTGACTTTATAATTTTTGTTAAGATGGTCCTCAACTTATATACTACATAAAAAGCATCTCAAAAAAGATACAAAAAGCAGGCGAATAAAATAAGTCCTTTCCACCAATCCCTTAATCGTCACGTAAAACGTGACCTCTGTCTCCGACAAATCCAACATCCCCGACTCGAAAATCGAACAATCACCCTTCACACCACTGCATCAAGAACAAGCGCACCCACAGCCCTTTGGTGATGACGTGGATACCATAGACTATCAGGATATAATTGAACAAAAAATGTTCCGACAAAATTTTAGTCAGGCACAATACGAACCACAACAATACAACCAATAAATTAGAGAATTTTGCATGGTTTGGGAGGCCATTGTGCAACATTAAAGAAAAATTCAGGAAGTCATACAATAGTCCGAATGTATACAGGCTGCTAAGTGCAGAAACAATAAATAAACACCTACAACATCTTGTCCAATGCCTTGAACCAACTAGGCTAATATTAAGCGTAAACTACCAACAATTAACAGAGACGCATAAATGTGCTGCTGAGAAATACTTTTAAGACTGTTTCAAACCAGAGAGAAATTGAAATGCTACTCAAAAATTCGCTTCCGGTAGTAGAAACAACATCCCGAACAATAATCCCGAAACAACAAAAGCTTGCATTGACAAAATTATACACACTCAGGAATTCGTAATAACGCACCTAAGTCTCATTCCCGATTACGATAGCGGAACTTAAGAAGTTTGATAGACGCAATAGAAGTGGTGAATATCACGGAAAAGACAGGTGAATTGGCGGCCGTGTGAATAGTAAAAGCAAACTGAAATGTGCCGTCAGAAACTTGATAAGTCAGCAATAAGTTTGATAAGTCATCGAACGACACGCACCAAAGTACGCAACTAGTATAATAGAATAAATTAAATAATAAAATCCAAGGATAGAGGTGATATATATTTTCGTAAATTGCATAAATAAAAATATATATACGTATGCTTACTTTATACACCATAAAATTAAATAATTAGTTATCTCCACGGCAATGAGAACATGTTGAAAAATCGAATTTCTAATGCAAGACATAATAATGTAAACAAAGCGTAATGTCGAAAATATTTCCGGCTAGACCAAAGGGCATAGTGCTATAATATTAATCCAACTGCAATATTACTGAGTAATTTAAGCAGTAAAGGCTCGTCAGTACCTACACGCGTATGTTTATTCTATGCATGTATTCGTACACATAGAATATCAATTGAACAATAAAAATCAATAAAAATAAAAAATTCCATTAACATGCCTGACATTTTAAAACGAAACGTATCACGAAGAAATTATCAAACAAGAAGCAATTGCGAAAAATTGTATTATAACAACAAAGTAAATTTGCACCAAAAAGTTGAATAAACAAAATCACTGGACTTTTCAGCAAAAACTATCTGCAAGAAAGCTAAGGTATTAAAAAGAAGTATATTGTAAAAGCCGAACACAAGAAACTATCAAAACATCAAAATAACGAAAACATACTTTGCTCGATAATATATAACAATTAAAAACTAAGTTTAATTTCTTCGATAAAATTTCAACGTTGTGAAAGGAAAATCAATAAAATATTTTGAAAAATGTATTTATTGAAAATGAAAAGTTCCAATAACCTTAGATAATGGTCACCAAACATATTCGTCACTGTATTCAACGCCATGAACATGTCAGTTCACCTTCGTCGATGCTCTATATTCATCGTACCTTATGCAATACGATATTTGTAAGTTAGCGTAAATCTTAAAGTACTTATATTTCTTTTCTTTTCTTTTGCTTTATTCTTAATGTTATTATATTTGGTTATTTTAAAAATAGTTTTTAAATAAAAATTTCTTTTTTTAATACATTAATAAATTCCTAGTTTTTTTTAAATTTTTCTTTAAATATATAGAAAGATGTGTTAACATTTTTATTTGATGAGAAGGCAGCATGTTAAGGGTTATCGGACTGATCTTCGGAGTCTACTATTGTGAATCATGATTCAAACGGAGACCGTTAATAGGGTAGGGTACAGAATTGGCACAGGGCTCAGTAAGTGGGTTTCATACATCCGTATATTCCATAAGGGTGTAGCATGTGTATTTCGTTTATGTAACCGTCCGCGGAGTGTCCGTAAGACATAAATCTAAACCCCCTCTGTCTCTCGAACTACCTACTTCGGCAATGAAATGTTTTTACAGCCTCCGATTCTCTTAAAGCGGCCGTAAAAATAACAAAGTTCGTAGTCAATATCTGGATAGACCGTTAAACAAATAGGGAATGTCATAGACCTTACTTGGTAGCAGAAAATTTCAGTTATGGACAAAAGCACCAAAACTGTGACAAAGGCAGTCTTCGAAAATTTTGTTCAGGGCTACGGACGTATGAAGACGTTCATCGACGTTCATAGGACTAAAGTACAGACCATACAAATACCTTGACGAACGACCTATGCAAGTACCTCCAAATGGGCAAAATGATATTCACAGCACATCACCATCAGCCGCTTGGTATAATGGAATGCAGTCATCAAATATTTAATGAGTACATACATCCGTCCACACGATTGGGATGTTTGCATAAAAAGCTTCCAATATTACCAATTCCAATAACACAGCACTTTCCATTGTGTTTCACCAACGGCCTTATGCATTAATGTTCGGAAGACTCTCAGACAATTAAATAATCACAATAACAGAAATAATAACAATATTAAAATTAGAGATAATAAAGGTAAAATGCAAATTGTACATAGAAAAAGATTAAAATTATACAAAAATTAAACATTAAGTGTAAGAGCCCTACACAGATAATAATAATAATAACATAAAAAAATGCATAATTACGTGTATATAAAAGAAAATTTTTTTTAATAATTTGAAAGAATATATTTGTAAGATATCAAAATCACGGCTCAGATCGAGAATGATCATACACATGCAATTGACTAATCCTCTGGCTAGCGAGTAAAATAAGCTTGTATGTGTGTAACATAAATTTGTGTTAACTATTGAGGGTTCTTCGTTGAACACCCTGTTCATGAACTTTAACCAAAACACCACTTTGAAGACAAATTTAAAGAAATGAGTTTGACTGTGGTTGTGTGTATCGTCTTATATACGAAAATTATTATCTTACGCATTTGTGTACCATCGATGGTCGTAACGAATTGTTTATGCATGTCAGCAGCGGATGATAGTGTTATCTTCACTGAAAATAAATACGCCGCCAAGCACCAATATTATCATCTGTTGCCGTTTGCGGATTAAGTCAATTCGTAACAAATCAAATCATGTTAAGAATGGACAATTAATGTCCAATTAATTGTGTGTAATTTGCATTATTTAATTACACTACATGAACTGCTATAAAATCTAAAAATAAAAGCTATGCATACATGCATGAACATGCATGAACAGCAATCAGAAACTTACATGACAACAATATTTATTTTATTATCGCTGCTTATTTTATTCTACTTATTTAATATATTTTATTGCTAATTTACTTTACTTTGCAAGCTTTATATTCTTTACATATTCTTCGCAATATAAAGCATGACCTAGTGTAATCCAAGATTAATAAAACCTATGTTAGTGTAATTCTAGTTATAACCTACTTTAATGTAATTTTAGAAGCTTTTTGTAATAACTTTGTTAACTTTGTTAAGAGATGGATTCATGGAGAGCCCAACAAATAATTTTAATTCATAGGTATAAGTCGGCTAAAGTGAACCATTAGATCTCCACCAACTTTTCGTGAGTGCCCCTCAGCACTTGTAACTAAGCCTCATTTAAAATAATAATAAAAAAAATGATTAGGAAGATCACTCAAACGATATTGGTTGCAATACATCTGACAACAAATAGATGTTTTATTGAGAATAAAAACTAGAATTGACTTAAATTAAACAAGAATCACTTTAAAAATATCATACACATAAATTTTGATCTATAGTTGTAATATCCAGCAATAGGATTCTGCCAAATTTGCTAAATATAACAACTCGAAATTATGTCAAACGAAAATGCATTGTAAACACACGAAAAAAAAAGTGAAAGAGATGACACACTTTGAGTGGATTGAATTGCAACATTTACCTATTGACTATGGTCAGTTATTAAAAGAACAGCAAGGATGCATAAACACACAAATGCGCATAATAGAAAGCACGTTGACATTTGTAATAAAATGAATATTAATAAATTGGAATAAAATAAAAAATATAAAATCTAAATTTAATAGAATATACATTAAACCTAAACATAAGATAACCTAACTACAATTGATTCAAATGCAACAGCGTAACCGCATTTAGGTAACCTAGTTTATCTATGTAGTAAGAGCTTCCAGCTATAAGCAAAAAAAGTCATTAATTACTAACCAACCTTAATACAACTGGTCCAAAAAGATCTATATGCACAGTATCAAAAGACTACTTCTCTTCTTAATCCTATGCATTAAAGGCTCGCGCCTAAACCCCTTTCAACGGAAACGCAATGCACTGTAAACAGTTTCCAATTTGATTTCTGACTTTCTCCCTCAGTCTAGAAAACTAATACCAGCCTCTGAGTATCTTACTCAATACATTATTAGAACCCAAAAGTCCAATGTTATTATAATATATTTGCGGGATGTGCGATTCCATATTGTAACACACCAAACGGTATATTAAGATAAGATTTCCTCTACACGCAACCATCTACACAACATAAAATGCACTCTCCTCTTGTTTCAATTGTAACTAATAGCCTCTCGCTATATTGACAAAGGTTGCTAAGGATAGCGATATGTTGCATCTGATTATTTGTCTCTAAGTTGTAATAATGTTCTGCAATTCGACACCCCATCTGGCTATTCAGAGATGAATGTTTTACTAACTCCATGTCAATGTTAATGAATTGCAGTACGTTACTGTATTTCTGCAAATATATAGTACATCTCCATCCAATATAAATAACAGGTAAAGTGTAGAACTGTGATATCTAAATTCGGAATCACTGGTCCGTTTTGAAGAACAAAATGAAGATGAAGATATTTCGATAACTACAGTAAGTTCACACTGAGCATATAACTATTTGCATCACAATGAAACTGTCCCTCATTCTAACGGTTATATACACAGAGGATCGATGCCTCGTATAACCTCTTTTTCAACAATTCGAAACACTCCTTTTCGCCGTTTCCAAAATCAATATAAGCTTTCGTTCTAATTAATTTATAAATAAATTATGCCATTCGCCATAGTTAAATAAATCACTGAACACCTGACTGACAAAATTTTAAAAACGTAGATAAATAATTTTTTAACTTAAATGGCATCTTAAGATATCTATATCGACTCATTGTTGTCACGAAAGAATTATATTTAATCGAATCTCTTTCCATATTAACATGATAAAAGGCAATCTTCAAATGAAGAAGAAAGAATGTCAAAGAAAAAACGTCACTCCGTCAAGGAGATCATCTATGGGAAACGTCCTTTCTTTTTCCTTAATAATACATTTAAAGGGGTATATTACGAGTTCTTTGGGATAAATATATTCTTCCATTCACTGAAAAGCTTTCTTTATGATTTGCAACTTAACCTTCGCATTGTATAGAGAGTCTGTTCTTTAATGCTGTTCTATCTTTTAGGGCATCGGAGATTCAAACATCAATTTGGTTTCAGTGCACCAGGATATCTGTATTCAACTAAAGTTGGCGCACTAACCTGCCTTTTAAAAATTAGTCCGGACAATTTGCTTCAGCGAAGCACATGTTTTTGCCGGATCATATTTTATGGACACAGGTTCCACAGATTAATTCCCAATGCTACAGGACATTCCACGCTCCCAGTCAACTCGCGTTACATATAACCAAGCATACAGAATATATGCTTGGATACGCAATCATATGTTCATAGGCAATCATATATTTTGCCATTTGTTTGTGTGTCACAGCAACTTGATCGCATTTTTATTGTGTCCAGTCACCCCATAATATCAATGTTGTGATATGAATATGCTGATTCGCAGCATAGCTACCATTTTTAGCCTTAAGTTTCTTTTTGAGTTGAATAAAGTTTTAATTTTTAAAAAGCTAACAAAACAAAAAGTTGTTTTACTGCAATTCGCGCGCAATAATCTATTTTCGGTGTCCACCTTCCACTTTGTGTAAGTTACTCTATAGTTTGCCTATTTTTTCAGATGTTCTTTTTACTTTTCCTTATGTTAAGGAAATGCGAATAATATGTATGTATAAAAAGTTTTCCTATTCTGTAAGGAAGACAAAAAGGAACATCTTACTAAATAAAATAACATGAAGTAATTTATAGTTTTCTAGTATGACACTAATCTGCAGAATTGCTTGAGTAGCGTAAGATATGAAGCAATAAGATGTAGTTTTGATGATCAATTTCTTACTAGGTATTTAGAAGACGAAAAGCTATTACTTTTATGGATAAGGTAGTGAATGTTAAAATCAAGTTAAGTAGTTACTAATGGTTGAACGAAAAGTGTCTATCAAGGAATTAACCGATTTCTCTTTAAAGACCATTAATATCCACGACGTCATCTTTATCTCGAAACACACTAGGCGCATAGTTTTTTTCAATTTCCATTTTGATGGGCTCGTCGTAGTATAAGCACAGAATAGGCAAAGAAAATGTTCAACAAAATTGTCTGTGACGTCCTCCATTGAGATGCAAAGCAATGCCATCTCCAAAAATGAGGTTTTCAGTTTTCAGCCAAAACTTATTGGGTATTCTCTTCTCTAAAAGAGTAGTTTTCTATATTTACAAAACCATTTGGTTAAACAGCTTCGTTCATGTGAACGAAACATTCCTGGGCTGCATTACTACACTACTGTTGTAACAAATTTGACCAATTTCGGGAGGCTGTATACCTGTGTGGTTTTCTATGACGATTTTTCAAACGATATTGAACATAATTTCAATTGTAGTCAGAAGCTAGAAAAAAAATGAACGAGGTTAGGTTTAAAAAATATGTAGCTCATATTCCATCACCCGGTATTTGAATTGAATTTTAAGAATATTTCATTGCGAAATTAAAAAAAAATCAACAACGGTGAAAGGATGAGTACAGAAACATTTCGTATATACATCGGGAGCTACTGCAGTACAAAACTTTGCAAAAAAAGGATATGTAAAAATGACATGTTTTTTATTTTTTGCCCTATAATTACATGTGGAAAATCACACAATACTATGCGTAAACAGTCGTTTAACTGAATCAATATTCCCATCAAACGAACAATATGGGCTTTGCTATTATCTCATAGTCTCAGCTTTTAGACTAAAAGTTCGCTTATTTAGTTTTTTTGTTTAAACCTTTGTGCTAATTACTTAGATCCTTTGTTCTTTCTATTACGCTTTAAGCTGCATTGGCAAGGTTCATAGGCAGAAAAAGTTTAACGAGTAGAGTTTTCACCAAAGCAAAAAGCTTTCAAGTGCATTTTTACATCTCCTAAGCAGAGATATTGCTCAAATGTATATCCTGCATAGTTTTGAATAAGTTTTGAATGAAGAATGAAAACTCAATAAGTGCCGTCGTAAAACCTTTTCCGACCAATGGCACTGGCACGCGAGTAATCCAACTTCTATATCAAAATGTTCTAATTGCCAGACTTGTGAGCTTGTCTTCTATCAGTCAACAACAGCAAACATATGCGTCAGTTTTGATATTTGATGTTCACACTACTAATTACATTCGACTTAACCCCCAAATATTTTTTTAGCGCAATCCAAAAGAATAAATAACTTTACAATTGCAAGAAAACACCCATACACAATCACGTCAATTACTGTTACAGAAATCCCAAATCCTGTTCATTCCAAGTAAGGTAATAAAATCCCTAAACAGGGAAAAACTAAATGCACATTCGCAGCGCGTCACGTAGCTGCCGGCCGAGGAAAGCGAGTACCAAAAAAGCAGGTTAACGACTTAAAACTATAAAATTAGGTACTAGTAATATGATGGTAAAATTTATATAAATATACTATTTGTGGAAGGGAGGGCTAGTAGAAAAAGAATACTTGAGTTAAGCAGTCGAAAGTGTTGCGAAAAATAAATTGTGAATTTAAGAAAATAAAATTGTAAATAAAAGAACTTTGAAGTGTATTTTTGTTGAACAAAATATCTACGATCCAGTGATACGGACTGTATTTTCCAAAAGCGAATTTTATAACAACTGGTGTCAGAAGGCAGATCGCGGAAACCAAGGGAAATGGGGAAATTAGAAGAACTCAAAGTGGATCAGCTCAAACATGAGATGGGAAAAAAAAAGCTTCGTATAGTCGGTAGCAAAGCTGAATTAAAACAAAGACTGGTCGAGCAGTTAGAAAAAGACGATAAGTAAATTCGAATATAAAATCGAGGGAAGGAAGCAAGCCGACATCTTGAGAGGAACAAAAAATTCACATCAGGGAAAAAGCGCAGTGAAGACAAGGGCAAAGATGATGAAAGTATACCAAACATTATGCAGTTTTTATAACAAATGCAACAAACGCAATAACAAATGCAACAACAAACGGAACAGGTAAAATCAAAAATTGACGAGCAAAAACAGGAAAATCAACGCATCATGCGAACGAATATAGACGAAACGTACCAACAATTGGATGCCAAAATAAATGCACAGGAAGAAGATGCAGACGCCTTGAAAAGCGAAATAAAAGCCTTAAAAAAAGAATTGGCTAAGCTACAAACTAATGACGTAACCATCAGCTCTATCAAAATAAAAGCACCCTTATTTGACGGCACCACTAACTGCAACGCATTCAAGCTACAATTTGGTGTTGTTGTGGGATAATGACGAGAAAGAATTCGCTTTAATAACCTCCTTGAGAGGAGCAGCAGTGGAAATTATCCAGATAATCCCGGAAGGAAAAAGTACGGAATTCGCGGAAATGATGGATGCATTGAAAAGAAAATATGGTAGTAAACATGTGATGAAAGTAAGCCACATAGAGTTGTCTTCGCGCTGCTAGAAGCTGAACGAAAGAATCTAAGATTACGCTACCGAGATCGAACGACTAGCTAATCTCGCGTATATCGATGTGCCCAACGACGGAAAGATTAAAAATCGACGGCTTTAAGGACTTCGGACGTTTAAAAGACTTCGTGACGCGGAGCTTAAAAAGAATGCATGGACATCACCTCAAAACGACGTTCACAAGCAGCTAGTGTGCTGTGGACGTTGAGCATGAAGGTGAGACGCACGGAAGTAACCAGCGAGAACGGTAATTTGGACGTGGTCTGCGCGACGCTTCGACAAGTCCAGGGCGAAAATAACCAAGTGCCAGCTTCAAAAACACGCAAGTGTTATGTCTGCTAAAAACCTGCTCGCTTTACACGGGAATGCCGATCAAAACACAAAAGAACACACTCTACATCACCTACACGGAATATTAGAGAAGGTGCCAGCAAAATGTCCAATGAACAGGCGTTAAATTAAAAAGAGTCAGCACAGCGGCGCAACGGCTGACTCAGCTATTTAGTAGCCCTAGGGTCGTTATTACTCAAGTAAAGAGAAGTAACAGCAGCCTAACGATCGATGGGAAGATCCAGGGCTGTGACTACATCATCACGCTGGACACTGGTTCTTCTCATTCAATTATCAACAGTACAATAGTCAAAGAAAAATTCGAGCTAGTTGAAACACGGTTTCGAACGACAACAGGTGACGAAGCTGCTATTAAAGGTAAAATTATGAGAACGATTTCGGTTAGCGATGTTTCAATGAAGCA
The DNA here is from genome assembly GCF_014805625.2 of Glossina fuscipes. NCBI lineage: Eukaryota > Metazoa > Arthropoda > Insecta > Diptera > Glossinidae > Glossina > Glossina fuscipes. Next base: position 137,903 of record NW_024003752.1, read on the forward strand.
TGAATTTCTGGTGGTAGATATAATGGACGAGGTAGTATTAGGGATGGATTTTATGATAAAACATGGCTTCATACTGGACATGAAAAGACAAGTCTTACAATACAAGCCGAAGTGTTACGACAACAGAAAATCTCTTTAAACTCCGAAGCAATAGTGTGAGCCACGGTTATCCAAGAGCTAAGGCTAAACAAGATGTGGGTTGTCGAGCCGAGTAAACAATGTATGAAAGACAACACTGTCATTGGAAAAGCGGTTGTCCCACCGGTCAACAAATTAATACCAGTACGGCTATTAAACTCCAACAAGGGTTACGACAAAAATTTACAGAGTGGACATTATAGCGCAATGCCAAAAAGCCGAATATGTGGTAAATCATCAACTCGAAATTGCGTAAACATGCTCAAAGATATCCCCACAGGCCGAAATTCTCATAAAAAGATGGACTAGCAATCTAAATGAGCAGCAGAAGAAATATACCAAAATACCAAAATATACCTGGAAAATTGGTGCATCTTTGCCATTACAAATTCAGGTGGCCGTACTAATGCTGCGAAACATGTAATCAACATAGCAGGAGCTGATCCGATTCGGCAACGGCCTAGAAGAATTCCATTGGCAAAAAGAGGAGAGGTAGCGGACTTGATCAAAGATATGCAAGAGCGAAAAGCTATCGAACCATCGAATATCCCTTGGTGTTCGCCAGTGGTTCCTGTTAAAAAAAAGGTGGGTCTACCAGATTTTTTGTGGATTATAGGAAGTTGAACGAAGTGATCAAGAAGGATAGCTACCCTTTGCCTAGGATTAACGACACCTTGTAACGTAGCGTGCACGCGATAGAGCGGTTTGTGAGACTCTTTTTTCTTCTCCTGCCCGCCGCGCCGCATTCCAATAATAAAAAAACAAAAGAAGTTAAACTACCAAACAGAAAAAAAAATCAAGTTAAACCAAATTAACACCTCCTTTGGTATATCGTCCGTAGGTCTGTACTTTGTCCATAGTATCCGTCCATAGTCCACCTGCCTCCCCTCACCTGCACACCACACCATACCGCTCCTCGGCGGTGGGGTATACCTACCTAGCCAATCATTTTCAGAAAACAACAGCACATGGGATAAAAAAAAATGATACCTGTTTTTTGACCGTTACTGCTGTAGCGCTGCCTTAAGTTGACCGCTATTTCTCCTTTTTGCTGTTTTTAAGTCTTCGCTGAGGGTTAAGCCACCACGTATTAATTCACTCCACTAGGCTAATGGATCTTCTGCTTCTACTCTCCACAACATTACATGTATCCACGTACGCCCTTTCGCGATTGCTTGCCCTTCATTCGACCTTCCCACATCGCCAAAGCCCTTTAATTACTTTCTCTTCTTCTCTTATTGCGTGGATAGCGTTTGCTTTTCTTTCTTTTTCTTTTAGTTAAATTCTGTTCACCAATACTTTGGCATTTGTCACGATTACTTATATAAAAATTTGTTCATATCCATAGTGATATGAGTGTATGCTTCTCTGGTAACTTTGATTACCTTTTTTTTCCAGTCACTCACAAACGCCTTTAAAAAGAAACTTCTTCAAATCTTTGACTATGACAAAACACAATTTTTTTCATTTATTTCTTGGGTGATCAAGTCATATCCTTTACATTTGCCGGTTCTTATAAATACACAAATATATTTCTCTTAAAATGTACCTTACAAATTTTTATACATATTTGTTGCACAGTTTTTGTAATCTCTTGTAGTAACAAATTCATAAATTTTTACAAATAATTGTTGCACAATTTTCTTTTTTTTTCTTCTTGGTTTTCTTTTCTTGCACATTCTCGTAAAACAATTTCTTTACAATCTTTTTTCTTACACATAAAATGCATTTTTGCTTATATATACTCCGATATGTACATTTAGCTTTCTACGTCATCGGTTTCAATAATCAACCATCCGCGCAAAACAAATTACAAATTTTTTTTGCTGAAAGTTGAGGATGACTACAATCCTTTTCTATTTTTCTTCTTCTAACGCATCGTAGAGTCACACAAATTAGCTTTTTTTTTTCTTCACTGTTATTGCAACACAAACAATGGCTTAAATAATTTTATCACTTTTTTTAAATGAAAAGTATTATCTTTTTATGTTCAGTTAAACGACTTTTTATTTGTCCCTTTTGAAAGTTGCATAAATGGCCTTTTCCTTTTTTTTTTTGAACTTTTTGCTTTAATTTAAAAATTTGCCCCTTTTTTTTAAAGTTTTCAATAATAATTCAATATTTTCTTTTGTACGGATATTTTTCAATTCTTTTGGTTTTCTTTCTTTTGTCTTTTTGCTCTTTTTTTTATACCTCTCCTTACGATCATAATAACACAACGACAGGAAGCATATCAACAAACATATCTGCTTCACTGCTCAAAACTGACTCTCTCGCTGACAAATCAAAAACAAACCACAACCTACTCTTTTCGCATGATTTCTTCTTCTTCCTCTTTTTTTTTTCTTTTTTTTCTTTGCGTTGCTATCTAGCGGCTAGCTACTACTCTTGCAAAAAATAAAACCAAACCGCAAAATCACGCGATATTGCATAACGGGATGCCGTTATTACTATGTTTTGGGCTGACACCTACCGACTGACACCCTACCCTAAGTTTGTTCGCGGACGTTACAACCTTAGACCCATCGTCAGGTTCGCAATGGTTCTCAACCTTAGATTTGAAGTGTGGGTACTGGCAGGTGAAGGTCGCATAGCGTGACAAGGAGAAAACTTCGTTTTCCGCTAACGATGGCTTAAATCAATTTATCGTAATGCGGTTCGTATTATGCAATGCGCCTGCCATATTTGAGCATTTAATGGATTGCGTGCTGCACTGGAAGACATGCCTGGTGTATTTGAATGACATTATTGTCATTGGTAAAGATTTCAGAGAACACCTAAAAAATCTGGCAGATGTTTTTCACCGATTGCGGGCAGCAGGTTTAAAATTGAGTATCGAAAAATGTATGTTCTTTGGGAAGGAAGTGACATATCTTGGGCACAAGGTCTCCACGACTGGAATTCACACGGATGAAGATAAAATCAGAGCAGTTAAAGAACGGCCACGGCCAAACAATTTGCACGAAGTTCGCAGTTTCCTAGGACTATGTACATACTACCGCAGATTTGATCCCAGGTTCGCCGCAATTGCGAGTGGAATGCATGACCTTATGAAGGAAAATCGACCCTTTACATGGGGCGAATTTAGTGTTATTGTACAATCCTTTACGTAAAAAAGGTATGTCACCAAAACTGCGATGTAACAAGGAAGGTCCGTACAAACTCATGAAGAGGATAAATGAAGTGGTCTATCGAATAGGAAAACATCCCAGAGGCGGAACTAAATTCAAAGTGGACCTGGACCGAATAACCATTTATCGAAAAGACTTTGTTTGGGACGAACAAGATTAAGTGGAGGGTAATGTTACGGGAATCCCAAATCCTGTTCATTCCAGCTAAAGTAATAAAATCTCTAAAGAGGGAAAAACTAAATGCACATTCGCAGCGCGTCATGAGCTTTAAATCTGATGTCGACGTTAGCGTTGTTTTGTTGGTCATACATTAATTTTTTAAACTCCAATTTTTTAACCTTAACATTAAATCCGCAAAGATGTGTGATAATATACAAACACCAATGCTTAACCCCAAACAAATATGTTCATCAAATGTAAATTTCAAGGAAATTACGGTTGTTTGATCTGTCACTTCGTTCAGAAATAAATCGCAGACAGTAAAAACAATGAAATCTCAACCTTATTGTTAATTATGTGTTAGTAAAGCTTGGGGAAAAAATTTCTGCTTCGTAAGATCGAGACAATTACACGAAAATCACTTCATATTTAATTCATTCCATTTAAACTCTTCGCCGTAAGGAATTGTTCGATCCCCATAATTGTTCATTGGGACTTAACTTTAGAAAAGTTGGATATTCCACTGCTTGTGTGTAACCTGGTTCCAAAGCTAACGAAGTAAATTCTTCGAGTGGAGTGATATAAATGTTGTTAATAAAAATTCATTAGGCGATTAAAGCTTGCAATTTACGAAAAAACATCGGCATTTTAATTAGTTATACGAGTTTCCTATAGCTTATTTTTCAACACAAACAAGATTCCATAGCTGCAAAAAAAATCTTCGCTTATAAGTTGCTCTAGTATATTACCTGCGCGATGGCAAGTAGTAATTCTGATCACAACTCCAAACTTACATATAAATGCATCATATTGAAGATTTGTTTCAATGCTTATGATGGCAAAAAACACGATAATAATGTAATAAAATGCCGAATATAATAAAAATGTGCAGGCAATTATGCACGAAGAGGTGCCAACAATAATCTATACGTCTGAAATAATGTAACAACTGCACTAATTACATACACGAATCATCTTTTACAACAGCTGTTATTGAAACTTAGCAGACCTTAAGTCGGCAGGTTGACGGTTTATCCACTCAAACCGATCCAAAAAGTCGAAAGGAAAAATTAAACTAATGAGTTCTTGAATTTCAAAACTTAGATGAAAAATGAAATTATTTTTCACCTTAAATAAATAACAATAGCGAACATTAAAATAAATAGTTAAAAGAACATCCTGTAATAATATAAGTATGAACAAAACATATAATAAAAATAATAGAAATTAATAAATATGTGGGTATAGAATAAAACACACTGCTCAATAAACAAATAAAAAGAAATGTAAGAGGACTAGTAAATACAAATAAATAAGTAACTAAATAAAAAGAAAATAGTAGTAATAATAATAATTATACGAACATTACACAAAAAATTAAATGATACAAAAATATCCAAACTTAAGTGAACAACAACGAAATTAGCACCACGTTCCGGATTCAAAAACCAACAGCAACAACTTGAAACTTATTATCCTGATATGGACTACACAATGACTACAGAAGGTCGAATATTCGAATCCCGAAGAAAAGATCTACAATTAAGCAAACACATCGAAAAAGACACAAAGAGTTACAAAACAACGCTACATCTTGCTTAGCGGATATCCCACAAGTAAACTTCGATGAGCGCTATCTCTATCAAGACAATGAACAAAACCCTAAGGCTAGACTATGTGCGAAGTAACACATTGTAGGAAAATTACGGCAAAATCAATCAAATCAAATGAAACGAACATTTTCGTTGCTACGCCTCTACATCGCAACAGAATACCTAGATGTTAACAAGGATGGACATGCGTCACCTTTGCAACATGTGGTACTATAATGTAAGAGTCGTTAAATATACAACCCTGTAATATTTGAGATTGCTATTTTCACTCGCGCAGAGAGTTCTGCAGTTTAGCAAAAAAAAGAATTGGCAACCATCTTCATTTATTTATTTATTTAGTTATTCCACTTATACTAGAAACTCAACTAAACAAATAACAGTCAAGTTCAATTGGCTCTTAATGCAAAACTTATATTAATTAATAATAAAATTGAGTGTAAATATAATAAAACAAATAAGAAGAAAAAAAAAGAAAAAGAAAAAAAAGCATGTACACTATCAGCATAGGGCCACACTTACAACCGGTACAGGACCAAATTGCAAATGAACCCCTAAGCCATCGCAAACATGCATAAGCTTGGCAACCGATAATAAATTGACAACAATTCATTTTCGAAACGTAACGACTTTTTAAGGATAAAAGCTAGTTTAAATACGACATTCGTAAATCGCGCGTATTAAGCAATGTTGCTTTAATGGACTTTAAAGAGTCCGATAACGAGAATAAGTGGTAGACGTCATTTAGGTTCTTGCAAACGACTCTGAGCGGATTGTACAGCTCATAATTAAATTTACACTGACTAAGCTTAACCAAGATAAAGTGCCTAGAGAAGCGGTTAGGGACATTAAAGCTTATTTCACCAAGTAATAAAGGCGAGTCAATAGCACCATTTATTACTTTAATTAGAAAGGAAATGCCAAGAACAAACCTACGTTTCTCAAGAGACGGTAGGGACAGCAGAAGCAACCTATTTTCATAGGGAGGAAGAGAGGCAATTGGATCCCAACCCAAATTTCTAAGGGCAAACAACAAGAATTGCTTTTGAATAGATTCGTTTGAATCTACGTAGCACCTATATGAAGGAGACCACACAGCTGAGGCATACTCGAGTATGGGTCTAACCAAACACATGTACAGCCTTTTCGTAATGTAGGGATCATCAAGCTCTTTGGACCACCTTTTTATAAAACCAAGCGCGGACCTAGCTTTGCTAATCGAAAGCTCAATATGCAAGTTAAAACGTAACCTATGGTCAAATAGAACGCCTAAATCTGTGATCGAATCGTCGTCCTCCAACTTATGCGTATCTATGAAATACTGAGTAATGAATGACTTTCTTCTTGAGAATGAAAGCTTCTTACATTTACTCAGATTTAGTTTCAGAAGATTCAAAGAGCACCATGCAACAAAATTATCCAAATCACCTTGAAGCTGATGTGATTGCGATTCAAGAGAGAAGGAGGAAAACAGTTTCACATCATCCGCATACATTAAGATCTGGCTGGAATTAACCACCGATGGGAGATCGTTAATGTATAAACTACATAAAATAGGACCTAAGTGACTTCCTTGAGGTACGCCAGACGTAACGGGGAATTCATCCGAGGTGATGGAGTTAAACAAAACCCTGAAGGATCTATTGTGCAGATAAGAGCTTATCCATTTCACTAAGTAAGGTGGGAAACCAGAGGCTTGGAGTTTAAAGACAAGTAGTCTATGGTTAACCATATCAAATGCTTTGCTTAAATCAGTGTATATAACATCTGTGCGAGAGCCGCTAGAAAAAGCCTTAAAAACATGGCAGGTAAACTCTAACAAGTTGGTGACTGTAGATCGCCCTTTCCGAAAGCCGTTCTGGTGCGGAGATATATACGAATTAATGGCAAAGGCCAAATGCTGAGTCACAATACGCTCGAACAACTTGGGCAAGACACTCAACTTGGCTATGCCTCTGTAGTTCTCAACATATTGTCTACTTCCACTCTTGTGAATAGGAATAAGGAAACTACTCTTCCCACATTAAGGGAAAACACCTAAATACAAGGACATGTTAAAAATCTTCGAGATCACACCACATAACTCGACAGAGCAAGAGACTTGAGGCAAGTTGAAGTCATCGAATGCAACGACAAAATCGTTAAGTCTAGACCGCTTGGCCACTTCAGAAATGAGGGCAGCGTGTATCTTGTAAATGGAGATATCAGAATTTAAGAGAATATAGGAGCAGGTTATAAATAGATGTTTATCTGGCATATTGGCACGAATAGCGATAAATTCAACGTCAGGAGAAGTGGGAAATTCAATTAAATTGGACGGGACTGACGCAGATATGGCAATTAATACACCACCACCAATGCGATTCACTCGATCATTTCTAAAGACTTGGAAAGAATAATGAAAATGTTCCGGCGAATGAAGATTGGGTTTTAGCCAAGTTTCAGCAAAGGCCAAACAGAAAAACTCCGTGCTCACTGAATTTAGAAAAGTGGAACGAATTATCGAATTTAGGCCCCTAACATATTGATAAATGATAGATAGTGGGCCTGAAGAAACATTTCGTTTTTTTGAAGGCGACAAGATTATTTTTTGGTATTACGGGAACGATCTCGAAGGATAAATTCCTTAATCAAGGATCCTACTGGCCACAGTGGTTTGTTTAACAACATATCACTGTTTTCAGTCGGAACTAGTATTTTAAAAGAGGAGATTGCCCTAGATTGAGAAGGAGCTATTTTGAAGACGCTAATGCGCTTTAATTTGACTGATGGGACTTTCGTCGCCAGATAACTTTTTATAAGTAGGAGCTGACAAATTTGTGTGGTAATTATAATTTTAAAAAATTTTCTAAACTAAACTATAAATCAATGCATTGAAAATGGAAGCATTTAATGTTGTAAGAATACGTAGATATATTTGCAATACAAAAAGATAGGAAGAAACTTAATATATCTGAGAAAATAAATGTAGAAGAAAAATGACACAGAAAGAATTTTTCTGTCCCACGAGAGGAAATTAGCTTAGGGTAAGCAATTTCATGGTGTAGCATATACATGATGGGCCGAAAGAGACCATAGGTAGGGCAGGGTGAAGAATGGCTCAGAGCTCAGGATAAAAAAGATTTCGTCCGTCCGTGCAGTCATGCGACGGTAAAGTACATGCATTTCTTTTAGGTCTGATCGTTTGTGAAGTGTGCGTGGGATAAAATTTAAATCCGCCCTCCCTCTTCACATTTCACGAAATAGCTAGCTTTACTGACGCTTACGAAAATCTCTACGGCCTCCAATCCTCTTCAGGTGGCACTGAAGAGCGGCTGAAAAATAATAAAGCCCGTAAATAATAACTTGCGGACCTTGCGGACGTGCAGATATGGACGTTATACAAAAAGTGGCCCGATAAGCATAGATTGTTACATTGGCAAATAAATTTTTAGTCGGTAGTGGTACTTCTTCGTCATTCATAAACCTAGAATTAGTAGCACCCACGAATTTCAAGCTTGTAACCCAACTGTAATTACTACGATTTTAAATCAACACTAATTAAGTAAAATAGCTAAACTACCATTCTTTTAAGAGTTTAAAGAATTATGGACAACATCCAAGGTGAGCTAATAGGAACTGTGTCTCTGGAACACCTAGACGATATAATTGTGTATTCTATTTCTTTACAAGAACACATAATAAATTTAATACAGGTATTTACAAAGTTAACAAAATTCAATTTCAAAATCCAAACAGATAAGTCCAAACTTATGCGCAAAGAATGCACATATTTTGGTCATATTTCGTTTCGAAGAATGCTCCCAAACAACAACCAGATTTAGAAAAAACCTACGCTACAACATAGAGCATACATAAAATAACGAAATGACTTGCGAAATCACCAACGTATTGAAGCTAAATTGAAATAAGGAAGAATCCCGTACTATAAAATTTATTATTGGAAATATGGACTATACAGACGCTGAAAAAAGGAGTTAAGAAATAAATGAATTAATGAACTAAAATAAAAAATCGAACGCACTATTGTACAATCAGGTCATTCTCAACACCGACTTGATTAGCAGACTCGAAAGCAAAACAAAACATATTAACACATTACAAGAAATCATCGCAAAATTTATGCAGAAGCCCTAACATAGCAGAAGCATTAGTACTACCTAAACTGAACATTATTCCCAAATTATATTAGATTCTATCCACCTGAGTGACCGCGTAGCCAATCAGTCTCGACTAGCAACTCAATGGTCGTGAGTTCAAATCTCAAGTGCGGCAGGATTTTTTAATAAAATCCGAACGCCTTAGATGCTAGTGCTTTAAGACTTTTTTAGTCTTAGAATTTAATCTCTGGCTAAATTTATAATGATAATAACAATGTTAAATCGATTAGAATTAATATAAATACAACACACACTAAGAAATACAATTAGCATACTTTCCGCAGAACGTACATACGAAATCTTCGAACTAAACGGTATATTACAACAACAAACATATGATATATAATTTACAGGTGCCAATAATATCCAATGAGACTTTCATCTTTTTCATTATTATCCCAGCACCACTAAACAAAACATTAGAAATATTAACCAAGAAGTACATACTATAAAATTAAATAAATTAATACTATTAGAACGGTAGTACTATTAGATTGGAGAAACAATGTTACTGTGAACCTTTAAACAACATTGATATTTACTATTATTTTATCAAAAACATATTTAACAATAAAAGCTCCATTTCAAAGCGGAAGTAACATTGTACCGCTGTCATAAAATGACGAAGTAACACTCCCAAAATTAAAAACGTATCAGTCCCAAAACACAAGACTTTGTAACAGACTACAAATACACGCACGAAGGACCAAAAACGTAACATATTGTAATCTAAATCCGTCTTTTACGAATTTTACGTTATTATTCAACTCTTCTAAAGTTCGTACCACTCAAGGAATTTTTAACACTTCGTCGACCAATCGAGTAGATCTACCCTTTTTGTGATTAGTCGGTTGCCGACCGATCGGCTTTTTACCTAAAAAGTTTTTTTTTTGTAGGATTATTCACAATTTTTTTTTGGCAATACTTTCGACTGTTCAACTCGAAATTCTTTTTCTACTGACTCTCCCTTCCACAAATATTCTATGTATATATTAGTTTGGGGAAAAATAAATCCATTAGTTTTTCGGTAGATGGCTGCACTGATAGATTTCTCGTAAAGTATCGATCAAACAATTTCATATTTATGCTCGTTGGAAAGGTTTTCGCAGTAAAAAAAATTCTTTTGCTGTTTTTTGTTTGGTGCATTC
>NW_024003752.1:148648-201731 GCF_014805625.2 Glossina fuscipes
GCCATACAGTCCGGACTTGGCACCAAGCGATTATCATCTTTTTCTTGGCTTGCAAAATTTCTTTAATGATAAAAAATTGGAATCCAGGGAGGATTGTGAAAATCGACTACTAGAGTTTTTTGCAAATAGAGAACAGGACTTCTATGAGAGAGGCATTTCGAAGTTACCTTTAAAATGGCAACAAATCATTAAACAAAACGGTGCATATTTGACTCAAATCGGACAATCCAAAGCATGTTAAATAAAGTTCTGAAGTTCATATAAAAATAATGGATTTCTTTTTCCCCAAACTAAAACATTGTAACGCCCGCGAACAGACTTAGGGTAGGGTGTCGGTCGGTCCGTGTCCGCCAAAGACATTGCAGTAACGGCATCCCGTTATGCAAAATCGCGTGATTTTGCGGTTATATAGCAATGCAAAAAAAAAGGAAGAAAGAAAAGAAAAAAAAGGAAAAAATCATGCGAGGGTTTAGTTTTAGTTTTAGTTTGGTTCTGGGAGAGTAGAGTTGCGGAAGCCAACGAGTGCGCTTGTTTTTTTTTCAATTGTTTTGATTGTCTGTTTTTTTTAGAAAAAAGGCATTACTTAGTTATTCGAAAATTAAATTAAAGAAAACCCCATGAAAGAAGATTTGAATGGACATTAAAGTGATACGGTTTGATTTGAACATAAACAGAACCAAAAAAGAGAAGGCAGAAAGTGAAGCAAAATTTATGATTTGATCTAAAAATGTCAAGTTTTGTGATGGATCAGTATAAGCCAATTGCAAAGTAAAAAGACTGTTTAGTAAATCAACCGAAAGTAAAAGTGGGCAATGTGTAATTAGGGAGAAGCTTTAGAAAAAGAAAGAAAAAGCCATTAATTGCTTTGTGTAATTCGGTCTATGCGTTAATGTACAGCGAACGCAATCACAGAGATAGCAAGTAATGTGAATTTAGCCTGTTTACAAAGAATGTGAAGTAAAAAAAAAAAAAAAAACTGGAAATCAAATTAAAGTAAATAAGGCTAAAGTCTGTAAAAATATTTGAAGATTGCATTAGATAAAATACCGGGACTTATATATTTAAATACAATAAAGAAAAGGCTACAAAAAAAAAGGACAGAACTTGCTCAATATTAAGCAAAATATAAAAATTTCATCAATGTCAAAGAACTGTTAATTTTGGTATGTGCATATATATATGTACTCGTATGTTGGAAACGGTGTATAAGGGAAAGCTGAAATATTCGAAAGATAATCCGCATGCATATCGAGAAAAAGTGTAAGAAAAGAAATGCCAAAAAGCAAAAACAACGATAACATTAACATTTACAAAGTACTGAAAAAGAATTTCTTGCTTTCAACAAAGGCACTGTTTTATGAAGTAAAGCGACTATTTATCTTTCGCATATATATATATATATGTATATATATATATGTAGATATAATAATGATAGTATTACGAGTGAAAGATTGCTTGAAAAAACTCTAAAAATTTGTACACCTTTGAAGGTTAATCGAGAAAGAAACAGATCGAAGTGGTTTCCTTTTGCTTATGCACAACTTATAACTTTGATTGTAACTGAATTAAGTTAAAACTATTGAAACTAACCCCAAATCAGTAAATAAAGTGTTTGTTAAAGCTTTTTTAAGAAAAAAAAAAAAAAAAAAAAAAAAAACAAAGAGTGTTGTTATTCCGAATATCCTAGAAAGAGAGCAAGTGGCTAAGACCCTGTTAGTGACTTAAAAGTATGTGCTGTGGTGAAATTGCCTCCTGCGGTGTTTGGCAGTGTGGGCTAATCCTCGATTGAACACGAACAGCATTTGAAAGAAAAAATCAAATAATTTTACAGTTGCGGGTATTCTCAGAGAGCCAAGTGGTCAAAAGAGTGAGTTTTTCACTACTTGCAGAAATCATCAAGCTGTCACCGATTTGAAGACTGCCAGCTTATAAGAGGATTGCAAGGTGGAAAAGAACACTGTTGGATTCACTTGATTGATCGAAGTGGTGATTTTTGTATACATAGCCTCAAGATAAAAATTACCTACATGTGGCTTGCTATTGATGCTGTTTGAAAATTTGTAATTATGTGTTCTCAAGTTTCATCATCCTCTTCATCATCAGATATACGCCATATCTCATCAACAGCGAACAGCAACATATCAACAGTGACCACCACAGAGGCCGTCAGCATTACAGAAGGGAGCACGACGTCATTTGGAAGAGACAACGCATGTTAGTCAGGTATTTACCTTCCCTTTTTTTTGTGTCGCGAGTTTCCTGTGAGCCACAATGAGGGGCTAAGGCCGAGCATGCCACTGCTATAGTAGGAATACGATGTAGGGGGGTGCCCGCGTGGGGGAACCGTCTACCGTCTACCGGCCAGCGGAGCTAGAGCCGTGACAACATTTTTACAAGCATATTACTGTTACTAACCAAACCAAAATCTGTTGTAGGCTATAATAATTACATGAAAGGAGTTGACCGTGCAGATCAGTACATGTGGTACTATAATAATAAGAATAAGCAGCAAATGGACAAAAAAGGCAATGCTTTATTTCTTGAATGCTGCTCTCTTTAATTCGTTTCTTATCCAAAAGAAAATAGGAAATAGCAGAAAAGCATATAAGAAATTCTTGCTTAATGTGGCAATACCATTGATACAACGGAAAGAGGAGGAAATCCAAATTTTGACCCAGTACATGCAAGACCGTCGAATATAGTACAACCAACAGGAAGAACAGAGAAATAGGACCCACCAGGACGTTTATCCCAAGGCATGAAAAAACACAAAGTAGTACCTATTGTCGCAAATGGAAGCAAGACATATACTCAACGGAAAAGTAGAGTATGCTCTGTAAATAAAAAATCTGACTATACACGCTATGTTTGCGAATATTGCAATGTGCTATTGCATAAGCTTACATGTTTCGAGAGAAACATATGCGGAAATAGTACTAATTATTTTGTGCTCTTTTGTTCTTTATTTGAGTTACTTTATTTATCTCTTATCTTTCATGTCCTTAATTTTCTGACTCCATTACCTGTACCTCTAAATAACCATTAAAAAATAAGTATAATAAATTCTTAATTTCGAATTTTGTGTAAGAGTTATGTAAATCGTTACCATAGGATAAAATTTATAATACAATACATATAATATTCGGAGGATTTTGCTTTCAGGTAGCGAATTTCAGCCCGTGATACCACAAAAAAATGGGCGATGGAAACTGTCCAGATCTCCTCGGGGCGTGCGGTCGGCTAAGTGTTAAGATAGTCTAGGCTTAATTTACAATTCTTTCGAAATCTTTTCACAAGTTGTTTTCAAAGATTTAAAGTTGCAACATATTAATTCGCTTTGATATTACGAGTCAACTTTCTTGACTGTAATTGTTGTCAACCTTTTCGCGAGTCGCCGGCTGCATGAGCCAGGTAAAGCCTCATAATTGTGTTTATACTTTTCCTTTTTTTTAAATTTTTTTTCTTGGAAAATCGGGCGGTTTTCGTAAAGACTTAAATCATAAAATTAGGAGTTTTCGTAACAATGTACATCCTTCGGAATAGTGATCATCCTAGAGTCTTGGCAACAACTATCATCGTCTTACAACAAAATAACAATAGAGTTCCGACACCGGATCGCAAAATTACAATAGAGTTCGGACACCGGAGCTTTCGAAGACCTTCTCTGGCTATCACCTCATTCCAAGGAGGGAAGAGTTACCTTCGCTGTTAATCGTCATCAACCTATAAGAGTCATGAGCCTTATCGTCATGGAAATTAAACAGACCTTCAGTCAGCATTTCCGATCAATCATTATATTTATCATTATTTTTATCAACTTAGCTTACTAAACATTTTTTGGCAGTTATAATCTAAACCTATTTTGGAACTTATAAAAATGTAAAAACAGATTGAAAGATTCAATGAATTGATAAATGAATGATTTTGGTAAATAAACCACCATAAAGATCCTTTTTTTTTTTTTTAAACAGTCGTTAGTGCTTAACGTAACTCACGTGGTAATAAAAGGCGTTGACAAATTACATAAAGTAAAAATTTCGAAATATTGTACTTTGTAAATAAATTATTAGTAATATTGTGTTACCCTGCTTAAGTCCCAACTTTTCTTATTTTAGTCGAGGAGTTTATTTCCTTGGAAAATTTATACAATAATAATATTACGTCATATAAAAAGCCTGCGGTTTTTTGCGCGGAATGGTGCTAGTGCTATGTCGGGCAACAGTGAATTGATTATCTCAAATGAACATGTGTTTAAAAAGTGACATGTCAAGTTACATTTTGTGTGAACATAATTTTGTAATTTCTTGGTCGTGTAAAAAGTTATATTGATTTGAAAATGGATGATGTATCTGAAGAAATACGCTATGTGATTCTTTTTTACTACAAAAAACGTAAAACATGCAACAACATGCTGAGAAATTTGTGAAGTGTACGGTGACAACGCTGTGAGTGAACGAAGAAGCCAGGATTGGTTTGCTCGATTCCGTTCCGGAAGTTTCGAGCAAGACCGACACGTAAGCTGTCAGGAATAGAGAAGGCGATAAGCAAAAACTACATAATAGTTTGCAATCATTTGAACACAGCGGGTTAAAAAAAGAAGCTCGGAACCGCGGAAAAAAATGCAAAGACTTTTTATATGAACCATTAATAATGTTTTAGTCCCAGAATTTACCTCTTTGGTCTAAATAAATTATAATAAAAGTAATAATAAAAAAATATTTGTCCTAAAGAAATAAATTCTTGAAGTAAAGTCAAATGAGCACTATCAGCTATTGGCTCTATTTCTAAAAAAGGCTACATGACGATTCTAGTCGTTTTAATAAAGTGGAATAATTCTTTGATATTATGTGCTGTAGATCATATCAAGTTTTTCATAGTATTAGTCGAAGCCAATATGAATCCTCGAATTGTGGAAACTATTTGTGGATTGTAGATTTCTTACGGATCCCTTCATGTGTTGCGGCTGTGTGACCCACACAAATTCTTCCTTACGTTCTGAATTTAATTTTCTCAACGTTAGCTTTTTTTCGTCAATTTTCTCTTTAATTTATTTTCCCATACATCTTTAAGGTCCGTTTTTGCAAACTGCATATCTAGTCAGCTTACTCAATAGCACTATGGTTCGATATCCAAAAAATTTTAATTTTCTCTCTACAAGCATAGCTGCTGCGGTCGTACGTTTAGTGAGTGCATATTTGGCGTAAGATTCACTGATTGATCATGCTCACTACGCTGTGGCCGCCATCTTTTTATATGCCTCCGCCACCGTGCTACACGAATAGGGAACATCCCCCGTGTGATTAGTCATATTAAACGACGATGAAATTCCTTGTTTTGTTAACAGAGTTCAGCTGAAATTTAAGGCGTTTTTATGATAGACTATATGTAACGATAAATATTTCCTGTTTGACTTTGCAAGCAAGTTTCTTGGTTTGAAAAATAACTTTGGCTTGCGTTGTAAATGTTGAAACACTGAAGGTCAACCATTACTTTCGAAAATATAAATTTTTTCTGAGATTAGTACTTTGGAGACGTATGCTGAGAGTGACATATCACAAGAAATGACTTTTGAAGAGCACAGTGATTTGAATTCCAATTTACGGGAGATATTTAGGGAATTGGTTATATCTCTTTTACAAACGTCTGTCGCGATAATAATAATAACTTTGTTACTGTAAGGGTGATAGCTATTTTAACATCTGTGTCGAACATTCATTGGTCGGGTTCCTTTTGGTTCCACACCTCGGCTAATTTCTTATCTCTTTCAAATTGATTATGTCGTAGACAAGTGGTTGCCTTAAGTTGACCGGAAACCAGGAGCTGATTGTGAACCGATTGGCTACGCGAATCATTACAGACAGGTTTTAAAAGGATGTGCCTTATTTTTGAGCCCACGTGTTGTATACTACGTAAATCCGGTGTAATCTGATGGACTTGTAGACACTTGTAATCTAATCGACTTGTGGGAGCCGTATAGGTTAGGATTTTTTCAGGACTAAAAAATCAATTGGAATAACTGAGACATTACACTGCAAATACAAACTAACTAAACATAGGATAAAAGTTGGCATATTTTTCATTGTTTGAGTTTACATCTGCCTTATTACAAATACCGCGTGAGTCACATATATCTATTAAGGATTTAAGTGAGTTAATGTAGTTATTAGAGAAGGACATCCCCTAAAACATTTGAAGTTGATTGAATAAAGTTAAGTATTGCACAGTTGTGAACTATGAAATTAATGCCTTTTTTTGTTGTTTTTTTTTTGTTTTGCACGAATATATCATAAGAGGACCCAGTAAAACGGAATACGTAAACAAACCTGCGAGTTAACTCAAGCAAAGAGGAAAAGACATTACTAATCTAAACTTTATAATGCAAAATATGAAATTGAAATTTTGCAACTAAATGAAAATAAGTTCATGTTGTAGAGAAAAGAACAGGAAAATAAATACAAAAATAAAAAAAGTATATACTCTTATAGGCATATTAAATGTTATTTGTAGATATTTGTAACTTATCAATTGCTTTAGTCTGAAAAGAATTATATTCGTTTGATATTTTTTAGATGTTTAAGTATTACCAGTGCTACGAATTGACATTAGTTTGCTGTTACGATTTACAACAGAAATTAGGCGGAAAATCGAAGAACGAAGGCAAGAAACACAAGAACAATATGTGGTAACTGAGAAATTGCTATGACTCATTTATTGTGGATAGATTTATCAACGTCAAAATATAATTTGATTAAGGCTGGTTGGCAAACGCTAACATCGATTGAAATTCTAAATTGAATAGGGCAACCAAAGTTTCCATCATTTAAGAAAAGCGCTTATAATATTATTTATAAATGGAGAAAATCTGTCGTAAAATTGATAGTATTCTTTAAAATCAAATCCCATCGCTCTGAAAGAGTAAACGATACATTGTAGCCTTAACAATGAGACAACTTTATTAAAAGAGAATCCCTTGTTCGAGATGAAGCCTTTACCTTCAGTTCATTAAGCAACGCAGCAGAGTCCACTTCACCAGTTTATTACTAAAGAATATAACTCATCAAGTTTATTTTCATCTTACCATCAAGTTTGTCTTCTGAAAAATGCAGACTGAGATGTACGCCTAACAACGCTTACGACAATTGTAGAGAAATTCCTTGAGAATCGCAATCTAAGCCAAAATCCTAAAAAAGACCTTATAACAGATTCGGCAAATTCGAGAAGTGTTTTGGGCTAGAATATAACTTTGGATTTAAGAGAACGCCAAATAATTGAAATATATCTAGTAATATTGTTTAATTTATATAAAAATTGCCGGCGAGGAAGACAGCCCTTTAGCGAGTTAATTATTATTATTTATTCAAGTTGAATAACATAGTATTATGGTTACATCAATCAGACAGCTCAGTGAGATTGATTTGGAGCAGCATACCATCACTAAGTTAAAGGATTGAAAAATCCTGTCATCGCCGGCGCACGTTGGAATATAACATTTTTTTATGCAAGAAAGCAGGTCATTGAAATATACATAAATATACATATATACATACACACACAAAAATACGAATATACATATATACACATATTATATATCGTGAGCTCTAAAAAGAGCACGCTCGGAAATATACGATGTGAACCATTCTATGATATTAGATGGCGTCCCAATACAATTTAAGGGAAGAGAACGAAACACTCTATTAAAGGCCTTTAAAAAGTCAGTGAAGGCTGCAGCTGTTTAACTCCTTAAGAGAAATTCCGAAACATGCTGCAAATAAATTCTAGAAGATTTTTCGTTGTAAATTTGATCTTAGTAAAGTCAAGTTGTGTCGGCGAGATGATTACTCTCACAGGCGACTCAAGTCGGTTCGTCAGGAAAACTTAATATAGTTCAAAAATAATGCTGGGCTTAGCCACATCTTCATATTTAATTATGACTGCAAACATTCATCACAATCGGGGCGTTCAATTATCAAAAGCAATAGGACTGTAAGAATTTTCAGATAACACGAACGGAATATCGAAGATCAAAAAGGGGGTCACTCAACTCATCACAAAAACTGCGAAAATGAATAGCTGAAAAAAATGAATAGGCAGGCGTCATCGATGTATACACAACATTGAATTTCCAGAACGTGGCAAACCTTGCCTTTATTGAAAGTGATTTGGAAAAGTGTGACACGCAAATAAGATGTCTAAGCAATTCCATTCCCTGTTACCGGTGTCAAAATCTAACAGCAAGTAAATTCATTAATTTCCCATACTACTAGCGTGGCTATGCTGATTGTACGCTATTACTATTTCTACTTTCAATTTAATTAATTAATTAATGTCCGACTCTTAAAAATATCGAGAGTAATATTTCTTACGATTGTATCAAAAATTTTTAAATAAGCAATTTTTGATGTACGATATGTATGTAAAATTTTTTGGGTGATTTCTTCAAATATGTTTTTAAAATTTTATAGTATTTGTTTCACTTATCTGTTTCGATGGTTCAATTATTTGTTGATGTCTGCTTTTGGTCATTTTATTTTTCCTTTAATTATTTTGACCTTCCAGTTTAAGTTTTGTCTCTCCCTTCGAAAATTTTTAATATTCTTTCAGTAATTGGTTTTATCTTTCAATTTCTTTTTTGTTTTTTAAATCTTTCTTACACAAATCACTGTTGTGAATCATTGCTTTTTAACTTCAAACAATGTCTTCCATTTTGCTCTCTTCATAAAAAATTAGCGTTTTAATAGATTAGTAAGTATAGTTATTTAAGAAAGAAAATTATATTACAATACGTGCTTACGTTAATTTTGGCCAATTTTTCTTCTCTTTTCCCTGATTAATGCCTAAATAGACTGAATAACTCAATAACACTAAATGGAAAACTGTTATATTATATAGAAGAAGGTCCAAATCATCAAATTTAATGGTTATGTACTTTGCATTACCTTACCATTTTGATCTGTAGAAGTCGCTGGCCACAATCAATGTAAACACCTAATATAATGGACACACTTATGTATATATCTATATACGTATGAAATGAATCCTTCAAAAATGATAAAAACCAACAGTGAACGAAACTGGCATGTTTGACATATTAGGCGAGCAAATCTTTTTACACCTGCAACCGAAGGATGAGGGTTATTTCATTTTGTCATCAGGTGTGCACCACCCAAAAGGAAGCTTCAGTGGCACGATAAGTTAAATTAATTAGTGTCAGATCCTGAATCAATTAAGCCATATCCGTTCGCCGTCTGAAAGTATGTTCTTGATATTCTCCTGGTAGCAGAAATTAAGACATCGGTTTCACATACGGCACAGACGTTG
This sequence comes from Glossina fuscipes, assembly GCF_014805625.2. Lineage (NCBI taxonomy): Eukaryota > Metazoa > Arthropoda > Insecta > Diptera > Glossinidae > Glossina > Glossina fuscipes. Next base: position 157,967 of record NW_024003752.1, read on the forward strand.
GAAGTTCTTGCAGGCAAGTAACAGGCTGAAGCTTTCTAAATATATTATGAAGGGCTCTATTATCCATCACAAAGTAATCAAAATCTACTTTTTTCCAATTTTTTAAGGTTTTCTGTATATTCTTCATGAGATAAATATAGGACATCATTGATCATTATTCTGTTCATTCTTCGCATGCAGGCCCTTTGTCGTAACAAAGTTATAAATGGTAAAATTGGTAATGCTTTTCGTTTTTTAGAGGGTTCCTGCTTATTACTCTTAAGGTCAGCGAAATGAAGAATAATGTAAGAAGAAGAACGTATGAAGAATAACGTAAGCTAAGTGGCTTAACTGTAAATTACACATGGTGGACGTCTCGACATAGTGATTTAAATACTTAAAGTTATTAAAAAAACAAACATTTACAGTAATCAAATTATATATTTTGAAGTCGGTGTCAATACCGATTCAAACGGAATTCCTTGAGTGTAGGATGCCCTCATTTTCTTAATACATGTTAGTATATGACTCTTTTGGTGTTCATTCATTAAGTGGGATTTTTATTACATCACAGCATTTGGATAATTGGATTATTTTTCATATGTTCCTTTTAATCATTTCTGATAATTACAAGAAATAGCAGACTTATCGCATTTTTATTTCCTTATTAAAAAACAGCATTAATTGTTAATAATATAATAAAAGGTATAGCGTCTTTTCAACAAAATTAAAACACATATCTTTGTTTTAAAATTTAAAGGAACGTTGACAGTCGGCTTGGTCTGCGCTTCTTTTTTTATTTGTTAATGAATTTGTAAAGCCTTCGGAAGAACTCTTAGCTAAATATTCGTCCGTTGTTTGCTTTTCTAGCGATGATTATTACATTAATATAACTGAAACAATTCAGAAGCAATTTCTTTTCCTCTTTGCGTGGTTTAGAATGGAATACTGACCTCCATATTCATATCGTTTACTTTAGGTCTACCCTACTATAGACGTACATAATCGATATTTAGAACAAGTACTTTAGTGAAACTTACTCAAAATGATAATCTTAATTAGTAAGCTTCATTTTTACATTTTTTCAAAAGAGCATCTAAGAAAATTATTGGCTGAACACTTTTTTCACATTTTAGAGAAACATTTTACTGATTTGCATTATTTATTTTCGATAGCATTTAAGATTGCTAGTCATGATAGTTTATTTTGTTTTAGCGTAAATGTCGCGACATCAAATAGCACATTGCATAAAGTAAATTATTTCATTTTACGCCGTCTCTTAGTCGATCAATTTTGCGTCTGGTGATTGGCAATTAGGCCAACTTTATTACCAAATCTTAATTTCAACTTGGCACTCTTTATTTTTATTACTACTTATTTAATATTCTATGAAAACATTTCGTATGCATTAAAGTCTTGAGCGTCCTAAGCTTCAATTTAATACTCCAATAAGTGCTTCAAAAAAAAAGCTTATTAAGAAATATTTTTTGTACAGCCTATATTGTCAACCCTACACATATCGATTGTAGGTATCGTCTTCTCAATCATCGCTAACATTTGTAATAATCGTAGTATCCCAAAGCAAACAAAGCTTGCTTTCTTAACCCGCTTTTTAGTCAAAAAAAGAAACGAAAAGGGATGCTGAAAACCTAAGCGAAATGGCAGCGAACTTGTGGAAGTTATGAACGTCTCGATAGGCTTTACGCTGGAGATACGTAACAGGAGAGAAATTGTGAAAAATTTTCAAATCAACCTAGATAAATGGGCACTGGATATTGTAATATGCTGCGACTAGATTTACCCCTTTGCAGAAGCGCCACGGCATAGAACGAAAGATTGTTGCAGTGAATACGCATATAGAAGAAGGTTCACAGAGAAGAATGCAGAATTTGAATTGTAAATAACTTGTCGTAAACACAATCTTTCTCAAGAGTGCCTTAAGTCACTTAGGCGGAATTAAACTAACTAATGTATGTATGTGAAAGATTCGTACAGCGCAACTTAGAGGCGAGCTCCTTCATATATGTTTAAAGAAACTTATCGAGAACGGTACCAATTTTAGAGCGAATATACTAGAAAAGGAATATAAATCCATGAACTTCATCATGTTAGCACAAAACAATAAGTAATCAGACGGATATTTAACCGATGGTAACCGCACAAAGAGGGAGTGAGAAATACTGGTACCATTGATCAAAAATGTTTTTGACGCTGCCAGTGCATCGTATTGTTTCACCACAGCACTAAAAATTGTACTCTGTGAAGCGGAATACACAGTTATTTCACGTCCGCCAACATATGCGGCGTTAAGCAATAATGATGTGGCTTTATTCCTAGAGAAGGAGCTGTGTTTAGTGGACAAGTCAGAATACCACAAAAAGAAGATAGTAGTATGCACCTAATTTATGGAACAGTATGCCTCCAATTTCATACAGAAAGAAAAATAGTTTTTAGAAAGCCCCTCCGCAAAAATGGCTGATATTGTCATATTTTTAAATGAGCATCTCAAAGTTACGGTTGGAAAACGTCATAATGGAAGTCATAAAAGCTATCGGTCTCCTTGGTGACTTGGCGTTTAGGTAGGAAAAGTAAAAATAATAACCGAATTTTTGGAAAGGTCTGCAACTTGAGAACCTATATTATATGCTGGCAAAGAAAAGGGTAAAACGAATCACCTGTGATTCGCTGACGTGGAATGCTGACGGCTTAGGCAATAGAACACATCGGTTAAAAAATATTTGACCACCCGAAAAGTCATAACTTGTACAAATGCAGGAATATGCTTTGCGTGTCACTGAATGGATAAGACGTGCAAGGTTCATTTAAAACGAAACAAATTTTATGTAATAAACTTCATTTAACAAACAACCTAAAAACGGATAGAGTTTGAAATTGAATAGAATACATGTATTGCTTGCTAATGCGAAATTTTTCAATGTAATCGAATTAGATAGGCTGGATCACATCGAAGTTGTTAATGGTATCATGAACTTAATCATCGTTGACCATGAAGTTTATTTAAGCCTACTCGAGAAATAATGTCCTTTAACAAGACGAGCAAAGGTTACCTTAACAAATTAGCTTTATTAAAATCAGAGAAAAGCGTCTCACCCATGAATGTTCATATCAATTCCGATTATAACAACAAGTGAGAACATCATTAGTCGGACAAGGCCGACAATCAAATATCTTACACCGTATTATTTAATACAATTCTTATTTTTATTCTGGAACACAAAGACAAAAATTTTAAGTTGTTCTATGTAAAGACATATTTTTCATTTGCGTATTTATGGGGAAGTGGGTCCAAAACGCTAATGTAATACTAGTTTTATCCTCACATAGGGCAGGATCCAAAACTAGGGATAGATGATCTAAATTTTATAGAGTTCATTTTTGCATGAACTTGCTATAATATTATGGATTAAGGGATCAATTTTTATAAAATTTCTTGTTATGGTAGGATCCAAAATATAGGCCGGGATGGTCCAAATTTGGTGCAGTCAATTCTTCTATCTTACAATACTAATGTAATATAATTTTCATCGTGAAACATTGAAAATTATACCTTTTTGTCCTATGAACTCCAGTTTTGTATACTACTTTTGCCGACAAATTTTGAAAATTAAAATTTTTTTCTATATAACGATTTTTCAGAATGTGGCCCTATAAAACATGTTACAGTACCAAACTTCATCAAAATATTTCAAAAATTGCGATCTGTAGCATGAACACAAATTTACATGGACAGACATCACACGGGCACACGGATATACAGACAGACAAGTTTTTCAGATTATGATTCCGAATCGATCTGTATAATCAAAGGCGTGCCCATCTTAAGCGTTTCTGCGTATTACTTACGACCACACTAAGTTAATATACCCTGTACCATAAGTAGGGTAGGGTATAAAAAGACACAACGTAAAGTCATTAATTGTTCTGACCAGAAACAAACTCGCAAATTTCCTTATTAGGAACAAATTCAAAATATTAAATTAACGCCTTATATCTTTGTAAATATAAAATATAATTATCATAAACGCTCTTAAACAATTTCCCATTTGACACAAACGAAAATTTTATCAGCAATTTAGGTCGCCTTCAAATAAATACGGTTATCCGGTCAACTTGGCTTTCTATATTGGCTTTGACAACACAATTTTTGACATTGCTTCTGCTAGGAAAACCGACGAATTAGAAAAGTAAACATATATATATGCAGAGATAGATGTATTAGGGTAAGAAGTTCATTCTAATGTCCCTAATTGAATTCATTTTCAGTCAGGAAGTTAGTAAGCCATTAATAATTTTCTTCATTACAATTGCTGCAGCGCTACTCTCTGCGCTTACAACGGCGACAATGTTAATGGACATATTTCGTTATGGTCAAAACTCAAAAAGCAGGCAGATGTGAATATTCTTATTTAGTCAAAGCTAGCATAGTTGTTCTTTTATACATTCTGCAACCAAATCTTGTTATAATTTATGTTAATGTGAAATATTTGAATCGTTTGACTTAAATTCCTTCAGCTTGCTTTTTCAATTAAAGCAGTTTCCAGATTCTTTCAGCCTAAATAATGGGGATATATTAGATTTGTTAAAATCAATAATATCTAATTAATAGATACATTGAAATACTCACATCACACGCATATTGCTTTTCTTTGTTGTAAACTAGATACCAACGTTATCTCTTCTGCTTCTTTTACTCAGCAAACCAACAACTTAAAGTTCACTGAAATGTGTAAATAGGGTCCAACGTGAACACAGAATTCTTTGTTTGGGCCTTAGTAAAGAAGGGGTTACATTTGGTATATAATGTTATTATTTGATGAAAGTCTGTAAGGAAGGGTTTTGTTTCCTTATTAATACTAAATCCGACCGCATAAGTGCCCACCTGTATATTCTAAAAGCATTCAATTTGTTTTGTCTCGCCGCATTAAAGACATAAATACCTCTCGTTCCCTGAACGTAAGGTAAAATACTTTCTCAGTAAAAGTCAGGTAGTGAGGAAGGCGACTTTTGGCGCAATCATACTTTATCCTTGTGCCCAAAACGTCAACATTTGCGCCATTGTAAAGTTGGCTCGACCCACGGTTTGATCGGGAAGTTAGTGCTTTCCAAACAGATGTGTCAATATAAAACATACCCGGAAAACCAAAACTGTGTCCAAAGGCACACGAGAGTTAAAGTTTGGTCAAATTTATTGAAGCGTATGACTTCTGTAGCTTTACAATACTCACTTCTAATGTAAGCTCTAGCCCTGGGGATGTTAATATTACTACTTTCGAGAGAGATAGTGCGGCCTTGTGACAAAACCCTATTTAGCAGATTGAATTTCGTAGACTTAAAGATGATAAAAAATTAAATTATGAAATGGAACAGAGTCAGAGTATGTAGTGATGTACTTGAGTGAAATAGACTCCGCAGTGGAAAGAGTTGTTCCTTTTCCCAAATTGCGGTGTTTTACTTTTTCATATATTTCAGTTATCGTTTCCTTCTTTGGATATAATGCACTTTATCTTTCAGCTACGTTGCGCGAACAGTTACTTGTTTTATTTTTGTTTTGCCTTTTAAAATGATTTCGTATTGAAGTTTGAATTTCAATTATCAATGTGCTATTACGGTATCACTTTTACTCACTTTCACAGGGGTTTTTATCACAATTCAGCGTAAAATGTAAAATAATCATCAATCAGCAAATAACAATATTTCTTCCTGATTGATATTTTCGTTTGTCAGATCTCAAGAAAACTCTTCATCTAATTATTGTTTACAAATCTTTTTTCAGACAATTCTATTGGAATGATTATTTATCAATTTCACTATATTTTTTTCCCAACATTATCTCAGTGTTATTTAAATAAATTTCTAATATCCAAAAAAAAAAAATAATATGTCGTATTCATCAAAAATAGTTCCATATTAACACAGAGCTACACCAGGGTCTGACTCACTTCTCTATACGTTTTGTACACGGAGGCTGACATACACCACTTAACTATTTCAGCTAGTTTCAATTTCAACCAACTTTGAATTGAATTATTGAATTATTTCTAGGTGTTGCAAACTAGAGGATAAATGTACGCCCTTAACCCGAAGGCGGGTATTCATTTGCATAAAAGCCGAAAGTGTTGTCAACAGCATGATTAATAGCACATTGAATGAGCTTAAATATTGCGCTACGGCTCGATATGGGGCTACGGTTATGTGGAGCAAAAGTATTTTAGATGCGTTTATAGGATTATACAATGCGGTCACCGTATGCCATGAATGTATACATGTCGCTAAAGGATGTGATATATATATGACTTACCTGTTATAATTCATCGAAATTTGTTTCAACACAATTTAGTGACCGAAATTGAAAAGTTCGGAGACAACCTGGTACGATTTCTATCAGAACAGTAAAAATATACACAAACTCCTTGGATATATACGCAAAAAGTTCCCGTCTCACGAAAGGTAAGCTAAAGATAATGAACACTACCTATGCATCGCACGTCGATATTGATATAAGTAAAATTATTAATTAAAATGTCCAACCGAAAAATGTACAAATCGTTTCCCATACATAATTTCATTTTGGTGTTTATTCGTTATCCCATTCATTGACGAAGTTAAAATAATGCAGTCGCCTAACGAAAGTTATATACCAAAAAAATGTATGGAATGTACATCTTCGATGTTTTCGTTTCGTGTTTCGTTGCCGTTAATTTATATAGCTTTCTAGTCGCGCTAGTTTTACTAATTATTATCGACTGTTGCTAACGTTTATTGTGTATAGTTTAATAAAATTGCACTGTCGTGTTACCCATATGTTTTCTAGCACCCGACAATTATACTAATTGGCTTTCAATTTACTTTAATGTCATAAAAATGTGGATACACGAAATGTATGCGCTAGTTGTCTGTCTAAAAACTAAGCATTAGTATATTTTCAGGTAAAGTAATAGGTGGCGCATATATCGTACTTACTTTTTTTTATTTTCGCTCTATTTATAGAGTAAATTTACTTTCAATTTTATTGCTTTGTCAAACTAAAGAATGTTAAATTTTTTGTTGGTAATTATATTTTCCGAAATCTTCACATATTCCTTTAACTTTTATACCTTTATTTTCAGTACTAATATAAAACCAAAATTGCACACGACCATCTCAGATCGCTTAGTATGTAACGTAATAACTACAGTGCTAAAAAAGAATTTAGTGGAGCTTTTTGCACGTTCTAACTTTAGAATACACATTTGCGTGCGCTCATAAATCTATTCGCGGTATACACAGTTGTAGATGGAAATGGCTAAAAACACACTAATCCTCCAATTTACACGGTATTTTTTTAAATAATTTCACTTTAAAAGCAGCGGGCTATCAGTCCGGAAATACACAACGTATAATGTCACATGCAAAGGCCATATTAAAGAAGCGAATGGTTTAAACATATTTGAAGATTTAGAATTATTTTTTAAAAATTTTGCATACGTTTTTTATTTATGATGGATTTATGCGCGTTCAAATTATTTGCCATATTTCATCTTGTAATATATACAATTTCATTGCACTCAACTGTTGCCAGCTTTTCCATTTGTAAGAACAACTATTGCAATTTGAACGATTTAACAAGGAACTAATCTCTCGTATAAATCGAGATAGGTGTAGAACTTATCCATCAGGAGAATGCTCATTTCGATACATTTCTTTGAGAGAATATCCAAAGCAGAAACGTGACTGAATAATTTCATGTCAGCGAAAGATAGGTAAGTAGTAAAACATTAATTCATCCAACATTGATAGCAAATAAAAGTTCTTTATTTCAGTTTTTAAAACAGTATGTATTAATTTACTGTACCCACCGCTATAAAATGGGGGTGTACTCATTTTGTTTTGTTCCGTAATGTATGTAACACTCAAAAGAATACTTCGGAGACTGTGTAAAGTATATATATTGTTGATCAGCGTGAAACTCGCAGTTGATTTAGTCATGTCTATCCGTCTTTGTGGTGTGTTGCTGGCACTCTCCTCGCCGCAAAAATGAAGATACGTTGGAAGTTTCTGCAGGCAGGTTGGTATTGAACATGGGCCAAATTGAATGCAGCACAAGCGCGCAGTGGAACATAAACTGAACGCAACTCCGTTTTGCTCGTTTTGAAAATTACTAAAGTTAAAAGGCTGAAATTTTCCACAATTACTTTACAAAACGCTCTATTTCTCAGGTGCAAAAATGGAAAAAATCGGCCATGTCCACACAAGGTTGCAAGTGATTAAATTACCTTTTTTCATTTTTTTGATGTTTTATGCTTACTTGTCATAACGCAAACGAGGCAGAATGCTTAAAACTATTTTGTTCATTTTTTAAATGAAAATATATTATCTGCCTAAAAGTGGGTTGATTCTAAAAGGTATACGGTAGACACCGCGAACTGGTGGATCAATTTTTTCTTAATACCAACGATATGGGTACCAAATAAAAGAATTCAGGGAGTAGAATGTGAATAAGTTGGTAGTGGGCGGCGAAATTCAGCCTCCGCTGAATGTAACTTTCTTAGTTCTTTTTATTTGGAAAGAAAAATCGAATTTATGATTGTTAAATGTTCCAAGTTTTTTAGGAAGAAAATAGTTTTCATGGACTGCAAAAAGTTGCGCTAGACTAGCTGCACAGCTATAATCCAGATTAAAGTATAAACATGAATGGTGACTTGCCAAAGCAATCAATCCTAGCTACTACGTCACTTAAAAAGTGTACGAATCCTCAAATAATTTAATTTCCATTTTACTTTCAGACAAATAAAACGAAACAACATTCCTTCAGATATCGTTTATTTTAATTAGTTTTTGATTAATTCCTTGATTATATTGAAAAATCAAACTAAATTTTGTAGTGCATTGGAGGTTATTAAAATTGCAACTATCGGCATTCCTTTTTTAGACTATTTTCGTTCTTACATTGTTGTTAAATTAATATTTTTATACGTGATCTACATTAGTCTTATCAAGAACGGCGTGAACATATTGCCTGCGATGGTAAAAAATATAGCAGGCAAAAATATAGTATACATATTACCAAATCGCTGATTGTGGACATACACCCCCTGCCTTAAAACTTCTTCAATACGTATTGCGACAACTATACGTGCTGCCGAGCATCAATAAATAATGAATTTTAGTGCAGAATAGAGGACGATGCAAGCAATTTAAGACTAATACGAGAAATATATACAATTTATAATGAGCTTAGTATTAGAAAAGCTTCGCTTCCCCCGAATTTTTTGGTTAAGGATATTAAAATGTACATTAAAACAAACAAAAGGCGTCTAACGGAAGAACAAGCACTTTAAAAATAAAATTTTGATATAAATATGTACTTAAAAGAAAGAGCATATGCGGTGGTGTATTTCAGAGGCGAAATTTACCAATGACCTATTAATAAAGGGGAAAAATGTTTCTCTTACGCTGTATATAGTTAAGGATGAGATATTATGAGAGAACAAAATACATAGATTTTTCAACATTTTGTTCCAAATTGAGATTTGGAAATTTTATGTATCTGTTATGAATTACAGTAATAACGCTGTTAATTAGCAGCCATTTGTATGCTTGCTCTTTCAAACGCTTGCAAAGCAGAAGCACATAAAATTCTGTGTGTTTAAGTGAATATGGGTTCTGTTATGCATATAAGTATGTATGTTAAAAGTAAGAATTGTCCAGTATGTCTAAACAAACTGAAAATATTGAACCAAAAAGTTGGTTATTTTGATAGTCTTAACTTTCATAACAGTGGTGTTAATGTGGAAATAGTCTTGAAGATTGTTAGTAGAAAGCATAAAGATTTTAAATACGTGGTCTTAATATGCGGCGTGTTAATAAGTCTAAGATTGACTGTTTGCTGATTTCTTTAGAGATAGATTTTATTTGTATGTCTGAAATACGGTTTACAGTTATTATTTTGTCCGTCATGATAGAATTTACACTGATCTTGGCGGTGTTATCGCCTTCTATATTAAACCGGGTTTGAATTCTAAGATTATGTTGAAGTGTGATGAGGACAATGTAGTCGAGTACCTTGGTATTGAAATAAGTGATAACAATCCCAAATGAATTGTTAGCTGGTTGTATGATCTAAAGTGTAAGATTTTCTGCGCAGTTTTGGGTGCGTTGGACGAGGTATCTCTTGCGTGTGAATAATATAATATTCTGTGGGGATTTTAATCTTGATATGTTTGTGAATGATGTACGTGCCAGGCAGTTACATGATTTGATTGATTGGGGTTGAAATTGGACATCTCAAGCCTAGCTCGTTATGTTCCTCTTTGCAGACCGGCTTTGTTAGATTTTCTTTGTGTCACTGACAGCTCCTTATATATTCACTATGATCAGTTTCCCTTAGGTGGGATATCCGATCAGGAATATATGCTTGTCTGCTTGAATATCCCCATCAATTGCAATACTGGCGAGCGGCTTATATTTACCTCTAAAGATTTTAAGTCCGTTAATATACAAAGGTTAATAGCTTCTTCTTTTTCAATTTGTTAGAGTACCGTCTTGAACTTTGCTGTTGCCAACGAAAAATTGCCTTATATAGTGCGTCATCTGTCGGTATTATTTGATGCCCAGTTCCCATGTAGACTTGTAAGGTTGGGCCTTCTAAGCTGCTTCGGTTTTGCTTTGAGCTATTAGTATTCGGAACGGGGGATATAAACATTGAACGAGTTTGCCGAATGCTTGTAATTGGGAAGTTTTCGGAAGGCTTAGGAATAGCGTGCATAACATTACTTGACATGCGAAACATTACTACTGTAAGGAATTTGATGTGAAAAACTTCATTCTAAAGTTCTTTGGAAGAATTTACAAAAAATTAGAGTTAGAAGGAGTCTGCCGCGAAATTAACCCTGATAGGTTAAAGGAAGATTTTTTGAGATCAGTCTGGCAACTGACGCGCGCGAGATCGTACGCTTTTGTTAGCTTTATTGTTAAAATTTTTTTTGTTTACGTTTTATACGCGTTTAAAACTGGGTTTAAGTATAAAAGATTGGAACGTGTAAAGTGTAAGAATACATCAATTACATTAAAAATTTTTGTGATTTTCATTTTGGTTCTTGCGATTAGCACTTGTTATTGGAATAGTAAATCTCCTTCGAGTCTTTTCTAGTTTTTTCTTTTGAGTCTTTTTTATTTTCTTACTTTGGTGTGAATAGCTTTTCTCTTGGCTTGTTTACCATTGCTTCAGTGGTGTAGATATTACGTTAATTTAACAAAAATTTTAGAGAAAATTTATCTGATTTGTATTCTCAGTTTTTTTGTGCTTCCAGTTTGGTTTTGCTTTCTTGTTACAGTGACAACGTAACGGAGAAGTTTTATTAAATTTCTTAAATTTGTAGATAAATTTAGGATAATGGATTCTTTTGAATTTTTTTTCTTTTTTGCCCTAATAATTTACTTCTTTCTTTTCGTTGGCTTGACATGGAGTGCTTATGTACACCAAGTCGTGCAAAAACAGGCCCGGAATCGGATAGATTCGTTTCTTGTTGGCTCTGCGAGCGCTTTGGTCATGCAAAGTGTGCCGGTATTTTCGGCGGTGCTGCTGAAGCAATCGCTGACCCTTCCAAAGGCTTAAGATGGTCATGTCTTGACTGTAGGCAGCGGAACATTGATTTTTACTAACTTTTCACGAAGACGCGAAATGGTTTCTCGGAATGGAGTAGAAATCTCGGCTAGTTGTGGGAGAAGTTTGAGCTAATTAAGTCTAGGTTTGATGAGTGCCGTTTTATTGAGCACTCATCTTCTACCCAAGCCAGAAAAATAACTACTCGTAGCGTAGCATGTGGGACGTCACCTCTGGGTTTCTCCAAATCTGATTCGTTGGTACAAGTTACCGCTCTCTCTAACTCTAAAATGAACGTTAAGGTGTCCGATATTGTTGAGTCGGTTGGTAACAAAATAGTTACAAACAAGCCGTACAAGCTGCTGGTACAAGGGCGATAACGCCATCTATATTCTCCCCAACTCTAAACTCCCCAACCGTGGACCCTCCTGCTCCAACTAATGATATTTGGTTGACGGCAGTTCCTCCCAGAAAAGCAATATTTGTGTCAAGACTGGCACCTGAAACATAAAATGTTATCTGGCGGCGAAAGTCCCATCAGTCAACTTAAAGCGTGTTAGCATTTTCAAAATGGCTCCTTCTCAATCTGGGGAAATCTCCTCTTTTAAAATACTAGTTCCGACTGAAAACAGTGATATGTTGTTAAACAAACCACTGTGGCCAGTAGGATCCATGCTTGAGGAATTTATCCCTCGAGATCGTTCCCGTAATACCAAAGCAATAGTCTTGTCCCCTTCAATAAACTAAATGTTTCTTCAGGCCCACTATTTCTCATTTATCAAAATGTTAGGGGCCTTAATTCAAAAATTCATTTTACCATTCTAAATTCAGTGAACACGGAGTTTTTCTGTTTGGCCTTCACCGAAACTTGGCTATAACTCGATCTTCATTCGTCGAAACTTCATTCGTCGAAACTTTTTCACAATTCTTTCCAAGTCTTCAGAAAGGATCGACTGAATCGCATTGGTGGTGGTGTATTAATTGCCATATCCGCGTCAGTCCCGTCCAATTTAATTGAATTTCCCACTTCTCCTGCCGTTGAATTTATCGCTATTCGTGCGATAATGCCCAATAAATAGCTATTTGTAACCTGCTTCTCTATTCCCCTAAATTCTGATATCTCCATTTACAAGAAACATGCTGCCCTCATATCTGAAGTGGCCAAGCGGTCTAGACTTAACGATTTGGTCGTTCCATTGGGTGACTTCAACTTGCTTCAAGTCACTTGGTGTAACAGTGATAATTCTGGCTGTTTGATTCCTACTTCAACGTATGATAAGGCTTTTGTGTTCTTTAATGATTTATTTGATCATAATTTGGTTCAATACAATCGTACCCTTAATTGTAATGGTAGACCGCTTGATCTCTGCTTTGCCAACTTTCCTGAGCTTAACGTAAATCGTTGCCCACCTTTTAGTTTACCTGAGGACCCTTATCATCTATCAAAGTGCACTTCCTTTCAACAAGTGACTGATGTGCCAAATCAAACTTTTTTAAATAAATGTAATGATTTTTATAAAATGAATATTGTATTGCTAAAACATCGTCTTTCACATATGAGGCTTGATTTCTTAACCGGAAGTATTGAAAGCTTATTGTCATCGTTCTACAATACATTAAATCTAGCTATTGCTGCATCTGCTCCGATTAAGCAGTGCCGACATCGAAGCAGGTGTCCCCCCTGGTTTAATAAGACAATTAAATATTACAAGAATAGAAAAAACACGCTATTCAGAAAATATTCGAAAGGTGGCTCTGCGCTCGACTATTTCGCTTACTCGGTGGCGAAGCATAGATTTAACTCCCTCAACCAACATTATTACTGTAGATACCTTCAGTTCATTAAATCCTCTCTGTTTGCTAATCCTAAATACCTTTTTAAATTTGTTAATTCTAAAGGAAATTTTGCACATAACCCTCTCATGTTTGTTTTAATGGGTCTGATTCCTCGGATGATTTTGAAATCTCAAATCTGTTTGCGCAAACTACCCATATCCTATAATTAACTCTGTTTCAATTCCTAACTTGGTAATTTCGGAAGATGGCGTTTTTAAAGGGTTGACTTCTCTAAAATATTGTTGTGAGCCAGGACCTGATGGAATTACATCATGTGTACTTAAATCTTGCTCTGTCGAGTTATATGGTGTTATCTCAAAGTTTTTTAACCGGTGTTTGAATTTAGGTGTTTTCCTTTTGTGTTGGAAGAGTAGTTTCCTTATTCCCATTCACAAAAGCGGAAGTAGGCAACTTTTTGAGAACTACAGAGGCATAGCCAAGTTGAGTGTCTTGCTTAAGTTATTTGAGCGAGTTACGACTTAGAATTTGGCATTTACCATTAATTCGTATATTTCTCCACAACTGCATGGCTTTCGTGAAGGGCGATCTACGATCACCAATTTATTAAAGTTTACTTGTTATATTTTCAAGGCTTTTTCTAGTGGCTCTCGCACAAATGTAATATACACTCATTTAAGCAAAGCGTTTGGTTTGGTTAACCATAACTTACTTATCTTTAAACTCCAAGCCTCTGGCTTCCCTTCCTATTTAGTGAATTGGATAAGCTGTTATCTGCACAATAGATCATTCAGTGTTTAGTGTAACTTCGTTACCTCGGATATTCATCCCCGTGACGTCTGGCGCACCTCAAGGCAGCCATTTTATTTAGTTTATAGATTAATGATCTCCCATCGGTGGTTAATTCCAGCCAGATCTTAATGTATGCGGATGATGTGAAACTGTTTTCCTCCTTCTCTGTTGAATCGCAGTCACATCAGCGTCAAGGTGACTTGGATAATTTTGTTGCATGGTGCTCAGTGAATCTTCTGAAACTAAATCTGAGTAAATGTAAGAAGCTTTCTCTCTCAAGGAGAAAGTCATTCATTACTCAGTATTTCATAGATTCGCATAAGTTGAAGGACGTCGATTCGATCACAGATTTAGGCGTTCTATTTGACCATAGGTTACCTTTCAACTTGGATATTGAGCTCTTCTTAAGCAAAGCTAGCTCCGCGCTGGTTTTATAAAGAGGTGGTGCAAAGAGCTTGATGATCCCTACATTACGAAAAGGCCGTACATGTGTTTGGTTAGACCCATACTCGAGTATACCTCTGTAGTGTGGTCTCCTTCATATAGGTGCTATTTAGATTCAAATGAATCTGTTCAAAAGCAATTCTTGCTGTTTGCCCTTAGGAATTTGGATTGGGATCCGATTGCCTCTCTTCCTCCCTATGAAAATAGGTTCCTTCCGCTGTCCTTACCGTCTTTTGAGAAACATAGATTTGTTCTTGGCGTTTCCTTTGTAATCAAAGTAATAAAAGGTGCTATTGACTCGCCTTTATTACTTGGTGAAATAGGCTCCCTAACCGCTTCTCTAGGCACTTTATCTTGGTTAAGCTTAGTCAGCGTAAATATAATTATGAACTGTTCAATCCAGTCAGAGTAGTTTGCAAGAACCTAAATGACGTCTATCACTTATTCTCGTTATCGGACTCTTTAAAGTCCATTAAAGCAACATTGCTTAATACGCGCGATTTACCTATGTCTTACTTAAACTAGGTTTTATCCTTTAAAGTCGTTACGATTGGAAAATGAATTGTTGTTAAGTATTTTCGGTTACCAGACTTATGCATGTTTGCGATGGCTTAGGGGTTCATTTGCAATTTGGTCCTGTACCGGTTGTAAGTGTGGCTCTATGCTGGTTGTGTACATGCTTTTTTTCTTTTTTTCCATCTTATTTGTTTTATTGTACTTATACTAAGTTTTATTATTAATTTAATATAAGTTTTGCTTTAAGTGCCAATTGAACTCGACTGTTATTTGCTTAGTTGAATTTTATGTATAAGTAGAATTAAAATAAATAAATAAATAAATAAATTAATAAATAAATAGGGCTTTTTGTAATCACTCTTTCTTTGTGAATGAAGAACTATTGTATCGATACGACAATAACTTTCAATTTAGAGCTTCCACTAGTAACGAAGGATGGCGCGCGGTACAGTGTATTATATCAAATGCTGCCGGTAACGATGCTGTTAGTATAAGTATCATTCTACCTTTGACTCATGTTCTAAATTATATCATTACCACTTGTTCATTTCCTGATTGTTGGAAATTCTCTGTTGGATTGTCTCTGCGTTGTAGAAAATTTTTGAACGGTTTAGATCACATCAGATGGTGCTACATATAAACACGAAGAATTTACTTTGTGTGAATCAGCGAGATTATTCAGTTGAGTACTAAGGTACATATTAATTTCGCGGTAATGCATGCTCATATTATTTTGAGGAAATTGTGGCTCTCTTCATCTTATATTCCCTTGTTCACTACACTACGTCTGGTTGAATGTTTCATATTTTGTGGCCAATATATATAGGATAACTTCTTACAATAGGCTTCAAGCAGTTGTTAATAATTGCGCCAGATGTGTGTGGTAAACTCATCGAACTCGTTGCTCTTCAGTGCTAAACTGATGCTTAGTCCAAGGCTGTAAGGGCTCTCTATAAGTGACTGAAGACTGACTGTCTGTATCTATGTTTTCTTACTATATTGTACTATATAATTATAACTACTCAAGTAGTATACTATTGGTCTCAATTATTTCGCGAGGGACGTTTTAATCTTATTAGCACTTACATTATTACTAATTATAATAATAATTATAATAGTATAATTGTATTCTAATTTTTAATAATGACTGTTATTATTAACTGATAGTAAACTGAACTGAAAATAATTTATGATCCAGGTTAATATGAAACACACCTTGAGTTTGTAAAGTCTACAAAAACGATGATATAAATTTTTGGAAATTTGTAGTGATTAGTCTAAGTTGAATATACAAAAGTAAACAAAGAGTAGGGAGGGAGCCTAATGCAGCGATGAAAATGCAACATTTATCATCAACTGAGAAGCATGGTAAAGGCCCTGTTATAGATTGGGGTTGGAGTGGTATAAAAATCGGTGGATCTTAAAACTTTTCAAACTGTTTCGGGATAAATACTAATTGGCTTACAATTTTCTAGGTGTATTGCAATATTAACAGCACTAGTTTTGGGCTCATTTGCTACAATTCTGATAATATCTCGTTTTTCGCGCTTTGGAAGTTTCTTTGGTTGGCCTGATTGGTACTTATTTTTGGGATATTTGTATGATTGTAGTTTTTTTTATAATAGTCTGATTAGTAAGACGATTAATTCGAATAGTTTTGCCACTTCTTTATACGATCTTTTCCCGCTTTTTATCTTTATAATCACATTTCTAACTTCTTGAGAAATTCCCCTGCGCTTTTACACATTTTGTGACATGTTAAGGAAGAAACTCGATTTAATTTATGAATTATTTCTTACATGTACGAAAAGCGAAACTAAATTCTGTTAACTAAAGAAGTTTTTTTCGAACGTTCTAGTGATGTGTTTTCGCTCTATGTAAACTTCTCTCTGCTATTTTTGGTATTGAATTATATATTTTATATCTTATATATCTTAACAAAAAAAATATCTTGAATTCTTGTTTAATATAAGATTTTGTCTCTTAAGAAATATATTTTTTGACCTTTAAACCTCTTAGTTTTTCGTACTATATGTGGATTTTATTGGGCTAGCGTATATAGCAACATACTTTTCTCAATTAAAGCTGGGAACTCTGTCAATTGAATATTGCACGCAAATATTTTGCCGTCTTATTATGTAGCGGAAATTAACAACAACAACAAGCTTTGGGTCAGAAAAATTTGCAGATACTTCATTTACATAAAAAGGGCTGCATTTTTTTGAGAAACAAGATACAAATGTATCGTATAGATATATATATAAATATACATATATGTATATAAATACATATAAACCAATACGACGTTATATATTTCTAATCAACAATTCAATCAATTTCAACACCATAAAAACCAATACTATTTTATACCATACCATATAAACCAATACTACTTTATATATTTCTAACCAACAATTCAATCAATTTCAACAAAAAATATCAGACGTATCCTTGATTAGTAACGCTTTTGTTGGTTATTATTTCTGCTTTGACTATACCTATGTAAATTAATATGTGTGTAACTTTATGTATTTGCAAGTGAGAATTGATTTTTCTATACACACTGCCATAGTATGTTTTAGTGGTAGTTCGAGTCACTTCTTAATTTTAGATTTGTACCATTAAAGTGTGTGTTCACTGGTGTTTTCGCTGAAATGAAAATATATTTCAACTAATAGTAATAATCATACAGGCAGAAAATCTAATAAACCTATTTTCTGTATTGAGATAGATTTGTTTATTACCAAAGGGTGATATTCTCATTGATTTAACAAATCTCGACATTACAAGTGAAGAATTCGCCTCATTACAAAAAAACAGAACACGCAAGGAACGTAATCAGTCGCTCGATTTAAATAACTTAATTTCGTGTAATTAGTTTTTATTTAATACAATGTAGTAGATTGTATAAATTCAACAGGAGTATGTGTTTCTATGAACAAAAGAAATCCGCAAAAGGAGAAGAAAAAGAAGTAATATATAAAATAATCAAAGCAGTGCGACTAATTAAGACATATGCTAAATCAAAAAAAGGAAATGATTACATATAGCTGACTTTATTACTTGTTATTAGAGACTAAACAATGATTAGTATTTAATGGTGATATGTTGCTCAGTTAAAAAGCCACTTGATACGAAATAGTTTTTTGTTTTAAAAAAAATAAGAGATGTGGCCGGGATCCAATATTGGTTGCAAATATTCCGCCGAGTCTAGAAAATAGGCTCCTGAAAGTATTTTGCTATAATGATAACATTTTAACAGCACAGGATATTCATAGTTTCCATTGAATTTTAATTTAAAATTCCAAATAGTCTACACCGTAAATTCTTCACCGATCATCTCACGCTGCAGTTAGTCGCCATTTTTTGTACAAATATATGTGCTCAGGTCTTTTAATTGAATACTGGGTTTTTCAAAGTTAAGGGTTTTACGGCCTTCGAATGTAAAAAAATTCGTATGCTTTAAATTACTATTAATACATGTCGCTGCTGATAAAATGTGCTTTTGTGTGAACGTTATAAATTTTCAGAATGCAAACAATGCTCTCTCCTAAGGATGTTACCCAAAAATTGCAAGATTCAATTAATGGTACAGATATTAATTGTGACAGTGGTATACATACTAATCACAATCACCAACATCCGTCAGTTCACATTGGCCAGCAGTTAAAACACATCTCGCTAACACGACGTGAAACTAATAGCAGCAAGAACAATGAAATGAGCTGGTCTAGTGGTGCAAATATGAATGACGGATGTCCTAATAATATACGACGAAAAACTTCGTTACACTATCAGCAAAAATTGATGACTAACAAAGAGTCAAACACAGAGGAGCCCGAACATGCTAATATTAATTCAAAAGAGTTATTTTTAAACCATTCCAAATTGCCAACCCCGACAATTGAACGCTATGAGGACACGCTGAGTTGTTGTCTTCCACCTCCTTCTCCGGCCCCTAACAGTGATCATTTTGTAAGTGATACATGCATAGTTACTTCGTCCAAGACGGCATCAGACATACAACCTAAACTGCATCATCAACTACCATTTCCCTCGTCGAATTCCACCAGCGCTCTAACGACTAATTCTTTGCATGGTGGGAATAGTTGTTCTGCCTCGAATGTAATGAAATCTACTATCAACAGTGCCAGTGGCATTAGTATATCAGTAACGAGTGCGTGTGGCACACCAAGTGTTCATCAACCCTCACATAAATATTCATCGTTCAGCCATTCCTTATTGGGAAATTTCAACGTGGCAGAGCCAATCGCGCAAAGACCTGCTTCACCGAGTTCGAACCGATATCGTCTAGCGGAACGTTATCGTGATAGTGCACAGTCTCTTAATTGCAGTTCAGGATCTACTGCAGCCCGCTATGCACCATCAACAATGTATTTTCTGGGTCAAGGTACCACTCATATGGTAGCTGGGGACACATATTCTTATATGTCCTCTACTGTGCATACACCAATTAAACGCTATGTGCCAACACCACCCCCACACAATGAATTCTATCCAACTGAAACTAATGGAAATCTTCTTCATACTCCAGCAGCTTCATCGGTTATGTCAAAATGCGACAGTAATAATAGTAGTGACGGTAATGATGTTGAAATTAATGTTACAAACACTACGAACTTTGCAGTAACCACCCAACATTTAAGTACCCTGCCTATTCGCGTGGGCATGCGCATTAGATGTTGTTCTAGTGAAACTACTGGTGGTGATCTTGAACAGGCGTTGATGCAAACGCAACCGTTAAATACAAACCAATCCTTGACCTCTGCTGACTTATATAGTACATCGCCTCGTTTACAAACTTCAAATGTTTACAATAATGGTTCTCTAAAAATGAATGCTAACAGCGCTAACTTCACTGTCGTATCATCGGCATTACAAACCACATCTAGTTCTTTAATAGGTGGCAAAGACTCTCCTTCAATGAACTTACACGATCAGCAACAACAAATCTCTCTTAAACGAAGACATAGTCAAAATTTTAACAACAGCATCTCTTCGTCCAACTATATATCAAGTGCCCTAAGCTCGTTGTCGCCTACTTTGGTAGTAAATGATATTGCCAATCTCGCTCGGCATACAACATCACGTACTACGCCCTGTCTTCTCAATGATTTTAACGAACATCCGAAAAATCATGCTTTGGATTATGTCAGCACTTTACAACCCGACGATCCTGCCGCTAACTGGAAAAATAATATTAATAATGGTATAGGCAATGGCAGTACATTGCCTGCTACCTGCATGCATTGTAAAACCGTACGTCGCACTACTGGTGTGCATCAAACTACGCAGACTACGGGACCTATAAGTCCAATACCAATGTTAACGTCAACTCAACCAACAATTCATGCGAATAATCGCGTCCCGGTAAACTTGGTAGGCGGCGTTGCAATGAATCTGTTAGGATCTAACGACCAATCAAACTTTAATTACGTTTTATCACCTTCAACAACAGAATCTCATATTTCGCCCTTAACTCCGCAGGGCGCCAATGCAATTTCTGCTACTTTACAGCAGCCACAGCAAGCAGAGCGCCTATTAAATAAAAAAACGAATGTATTTAATCATCAACAGCACCAACAATATTCCGAAATCAAGTCTAATAATCATGTATTAACTACACCCGACCACCTAATGCATTTAGAACAGCAGCAGGTCACATCAGCGCAAATTATTTCAAACAGTGCGGGACATATGAACGCTGTACAGCAATTACAAGTCCAACAGCAACCAACAGCTGTAGCGCCTCAATCATCGAAGCACCAACGGGTTTCGACGAAAAGACGTTTAACATGCTATGTCCAAAAGAAAATTTCGCGATTTTTTGGAGTCAATTTGGCGACAGAAATCCACGACTATGCCTTATGGCAAAGTCGGCAACGACGGTTAGCCTTAAGACGATTTGGAACTCTGAAAACTGATAGTGAATTGCAAGACGATTTCAATGATGTATGTAGTGTAACAAACGATGTTGGACGAAATACTCTCTCAAATAATGGTGGTGGATTAGATATTGAAATACAATTTCCCCAACATCATCAATATCACCACCATCATTACCACCATCAAATTTATGAGAGGCCGGACATCTTGCCAGCACGTGACGCAGACGAAGAAAATATTGGATCCATTAGACATCATCATCAGCATTCTTACTTCAACATTAATTTTCACTTAGGAGATAATGTCGAGCGGAAGGCATCAGTCGCATCCATGTTGATATCTAGCTTCAGCTATGTCGTACACGCCATTAATAATCATCAACCACGACTTTTCCAAAGGCAGTGGTCACGTAGCTTTTTACCCGCCCATGTTCAACAGCATATTAGCAACGATCTTGCAGGCGATAACAATTGCAATATTATATATGATGATATTGTTGCCTTACAAGAGGACGAAATATTTTATGATTCCTCTCAAATCACTGAACAGATCGCTTCTTCCGCTATAAATCAATGTAGCGAGAATAACTTTACTGAGGAGAACAGTGGGGCTAAAAGGCGTTCCGTCTCAAGTATTTCCCGCAGAACGGAGAGACAATTGTACCTAGCGGAACGGGTGAACGGTTGGCGTATTAATGCTATGTTTGATACAAGCGATAAAATATCGCATTCAAATTCTCAACCTATAAACAATACCCAGCAACAACAACAATTATCATCACATCGAACCTCTTTGATGCAAACCCAGAAGCAATTGCACCATACAAATGGCATTCGCGCTTGCCGTATCTCATCCCAATTGTTAGACAGCGTGTTGGAGAATTCGCGACGTCCGATAGAACGACGAGTTAAGTTATTTTGCATCAATGATTTAGATGATCGCACTGATCATCGCCCGTTTTTCACTTACTGGATAAATACTGTGCAAATTATTGTGCTGACCCTTTCACTGTTGTGCTATGGTATTGGTCCAATTGGTTTTGGCATTGAACATCGAACGGGACAGGTACTAGTAACCAGCCTAAGCTTACAAACAGTGCAGCATAATGAACAACGTAATGTTTGGATAGGGCCACGGAATAACGACTTAGTTCACATGGGCGCTAACTTCGCCACTTGCATGAGACGCGACGTTAAAATAATGGACATAATGAGTAAAACACGCAGGCAAGAGCGTGAGACAGCATGCTGCATACGTAATGATGACTCAGGCTGCGTCCAAAGTTCACAAGCTGACTGTTCTGTGCGTGGTCTTTTCCCAACGGTATGTGGTAGCAAATGGCCGATATATGAATTGCATAGTTATCGCATTATTTGTTTGAATAGAAGTCAATATCGACATGGAAAAAGTGGTCGCCGGGGGACTCCGGACCGGGCGGGCGTATTTCAGGTTCTGTTTGCGGACTTGATCCAAAATATTGCGATGCCCCTGCTTCTATAGCACCCTATGAATGGCCGGATGATATTACCAAGTGGCCAATATGCCGCAAAACTAATTCATTCTCGCAGCGTTTTCGGTTCAAAGACCACACTGCTGAGCACATGGTATGCGAAGTTATCGGACATCCTTGTTGTACCGGTGTGTATGGTGAATGTCGCATCACAACTAGAGAATATTGCGATTTTGTTAATGGTTACTTTCACGAAGAGGCGTCCTTGTGCTCACAGGTGCTGACTGAGCTCTCTTGTTATATGCCTACGGCATATTTCAGTTCTTATTTTTTTTTTTTCCTATATTTTAATATTATCTTGCTGGTTTCAGATTTCATGTTTAAGCAATATATGCGGAATGTTTCCTTTTGTAAACATTGAAGTGCCAGATCAATTTTATCGCTTATTCACATCTTTGTGCATACATGCGGGAATTTTGCATCTAGTGATAACAGTGGTATTTCAACATTTCTTTTTAGCCGACTTGGAACGTTTAATGGGCCCTCTGCGGACTGCTATTTTATATATTGGGTCCGGTCTTGCAGGAAATTTAACTAGTTCCATTCTAGTGCCATACAAACCAGAGGTAAATTCACTGAAAACTGGCGTATTTTGTATAACAAAAATTTTTGAGTTTACCAGGTGGGCCCTTTAGCTTCGTTGTCTGGAGTGACGGCAGCCCTAGTTGTGTTGCTAACTTTTACGCATTGGAAACAATTGCGTAAACCACATCTTGCATTATTCAAACTGCTAATAATTTGTGGTTTTCTGTTAAGTTTGTGCTCGTTGCCTTGGCAGTCGAATTTCACGGGCTTATTGGCGGGTACTTGCTGTGGAATATTTCTCACGATGGCTTTGGTGCCGTTTGTAAGCATCAATAGATATCGACGTAAGCCAAAGGTAAGTTAAGTGTATTCATTAAGCTTTGTTCCGTACTGATGTGCTTAATTGCTATTTACAGATTAACATAATTTGGTCTTGCATCATCTTTCATATGGTAATCTATACTACGATGTTGATTACTTTCTATATGTTTCCTATGGAATTGACTAAACTGAATTTGGTCGATGTGCTGACGAGCACAACAGATAAAAGTAGTATGATTAATACACGTGGCGACATTATAAGTGGCAGTTCTGATGGAATGAACAGCAATAACAATCGTCATTCGTTTATGCCGCAACAGCAACATCATCATCATCACCAATCAAATGATATTATTAGCAACAGTGTGTCTGCAGCATTTGCAGCAGCTGTGTTGTCACTGTTTAATAGAGAAACGAATGCGAAACTGAGTACTTATCCACAATCGAACTATTCCTTAACTTAAATATTATTTAACGAAAAGAGTTAAAATATCATAATACTTATTGCTCTGAAGTTAGGGCTATGTAGCAGTCTTACGAACTTTCTAAGGGTACGCGGAATCATCTCAATTCGCAAGGTATCATATGACAGTAACGCATAAACAAAAATATGATAGAGGTAAATTAGGAATGAAAGCTCGAAAACGATATACATGACCGTTTATATAAGAAATATCTATAGTAAAATAAAGTTTTACAATATGTTTCTTTTCTATAAGAAATTTTTCTTCTCTTTTATTATAGAAAAGATCAAAAAGAAGAAAGATTGGTATAAAACGTAATAATAACTGTGTTTGTTGTTTTTATAACACCGGTGAATATATATAGATATATATGGAAAGAATTACAAACACAATTATTAACTTTTATACCAAAATCAAATCTTTTGTTTGTGCGGTACTGTCATAGGTCACGATAATGTTCCCGTTTATGAATTTGCAATCATACTTGTTTTTTTACTTATTAATACTCATGGAATGTATCAATCACGCTATGAGCTGAGACTTCATATATGTTAGCAAATGTTTTTCAGAGGCGACTTTAGCGCAACTCAGACACTTTCACAATGAAAAAAGAATAAAAACTATAAGAAAACAAGTACCAACGACTTCTAAGTGAGTTAAATGTGTCTTTAGAGTCTTGGATACTTACCAATTAACCTATATATGCCAAAATTCATAACTTTTTTACTGGGCTTGCTGCCAGGTCAACCGAAACAGTTTAGTAGAAAATTTATATGGGGTTTTATTGGATACAAACCAATCCAGCAAAAAATACAACACGACAATTTTTAACAGTATATTGTTATGAAATTCTGCTTTTCTAAAATAGCACACGTACCAATAGATCGTGCATATTCTTTTCAAGAGATATACACTTCACGTTTTCACTACAAGACTAAATAAAAAAAAAACCCTTTTATTTACAATCAGTTTGTTTTAGGGTAGAACTATCTACATTTTACTTTGCCAGTACTCTCGACTTCTCAACTCTAACATTCTTCTTCTACTGACTCAAGTGTTCTTGTCCGACATGACCCTACCTTCCGCAAGTAGTCTATCTATATACATTTTTACAAGCATGTTAATAGTAACCTAGGTAATAGTACCTAGGTAATAGTAACCGCCCCGAATTTGCATTTGGTTTTTCCCTGTCTGCTTTCCCGCTAATTTTTTTCACTGACCGGCAGGTGCATGACGCGTCGCGGATGAGCAATTGGGTTTCCCCTCGCTAGGGAATTTATTATTTGGGAAAATTAATTTTGCGGAATGAACTGAATTTGGGGATTACCGTAACAATATTATATATTTTCCGCAACTAAGGAACAACATATGATATATGAATATAGCCAAAGGCAAGTATTTCCTTAACGAAAAATTCTTCGTGTTTTTAAATTCAATGAACATACACGAAAGCAAAACTTTAGACATTGTTGAAATTGAAAACTCCAGTTCATTTAAAATAAGCGAAGAATTGTCTGCGTTATGAATTAACATTATTAAGCAAGCCTATTGTCCGATTTGCGGTTTTGAGTTGATGCTCACAGCCACATTATTTCTCAAAATTTAATTGGCAAACAAAGCAATAAATTGAATCATTTCAATAGATTTGAGGAAGTTTAGTATGCGTTGGGGAGTCATATGATTTTTTTCAGCTTTTTTGGTTTATTTGTCAGCCTTGCTCTTTCTCGAAATTGGCTTGTTAAAATCAAATAAAAGGACCCAACATTTGAAGTTTTGTAATACTTTGTAGGAGAGAGACGCAAATAGCCGGTCTTATTTGGCGACATAAACTTTGGGCGTTTCAAATAACAAGCAATATTTGAAATCCATATATGGATAGCCTATGTGTATACGTAAACGAAAATCTAATTGTGCGCAAAACGTACATAAAAAAATTGGTGTTAATGTTAGCGAAAGAATGAAGTTTTCTATTACGTAAATATAATATTCGAATAACAGTAAAGTCGTTTTATTATTGTATGGATTTTTGCGGAGAAATACATGTAAAATCGTGTAATATATATTTTAGTTTATATATTTAAAACAAATTAAAGGAACCATATAAAGATGTTTTATTAATGGCAAAGTTGATTATATATAATGGTATGGTTACTTTTTGAGCACTATGTACGCAGATTCTTCTTTTCATAGCTGGATTGTTTAAAATTTCTTCGGTAAACTTCTTGGCCTTCAACAAAATTCACCATTGTGGATCTTACGTCGTAGCTCTTTTCGTTTCTGTTAAATTACTTGGCTCTTTGATGTTTAGTTAATCGTCTTGTTAACTGAACTAAATCCTCACGAGATAATCGTATTGAGTGATCATCCAGAAGTTTTAGCTTCCGGAATAGGGAGTAAGCTTTTCCGTTGGTAACCATGTGTTGACCAAATACAACATAATACGGTTCTTTACCGGTCGCAGAATGAATGCTCGACCTCAAAGCACAAGCTATTCCACTCAGTTCTTCATCCCAATTCTTCTGATCTGCATTCACATAAGACCTTATTGCTGTTATTATAGTTTTGTTGACTCTTTCCGATGCGTTGGCTTGAGGTGAATGGACTGCAGTGAAAATTTGCTTCACATTATAACGTGAAAGCAGAGATTTGAATTTCTTTGCAACGAATTGAGCTCCGTTATCCGTTACAACAGTCTCCTGCACTCCAAAGGTATGGAGTACGTCTTTTTCTGTAAACTTACATGCCACATCAGTGTTGAGTCACTTGACAGGTTTGATAAAAGGAAATTTAGAAAAGTGATCAAATACTACCAGTATTCCGATATTTCCGTTACGAGAGCGGGGATAAGGACCAACAAAATCGACATAAAGTGTTTGTAGAAACCGGTCTGTGTCTGCCATTTTACCCATGAGTGGTCGGAGAATTTGGTTAGGATGCTTGTTAACTTTACAGGCTTCACAAGAGTTAATAAAGTCGCGAACACTAATGACCATACCAGGCCAATAATAGTATTTTTTTAAATTTTCCAAGGTTTTATTCATTCCAGCCTGCGCAGCTAAAAAATCTGCATGAGCACGCCATAATGCTTCATTCGTCATTTCGCTTGGTAACCAGAGCTTCCAGGAAAATTCGTCATGCAAGGCGTCGTTGTGTTTTTTGTTGCTACGTCTATAAATTCGGCCTTCCATTATTTTGATATCTGGGAAACTTGAGAGGTTTCCTTGAAAATCCTTGATCAAACTTAAATATTCGTTTGATTCAAAATATGGAGATTCCAAGTCAACAAATATTCCATGATCTATTTCCGCAATGTCATAATTGTTTATTATCGATAATGCGTCAGGTACAACGTTAAGCTTACCTTTGCGATGTATAATTTTGAAATTAAAGGCTTGTAATTTAAGTGACCATCTGGCTAAGCGTGAAGAAAGTTCAGTTTGAGACATCAACCATTTCAAGGAAGCATGGTCCGTAATTATTGTAAATTCATAACCTTCAATGTACGGACTAAATTTTTTTACGCTTAGTACCGCAGCTAAGCATTCTTGCTCAGTGACTGTGTAATTTCGTTGAGCCTTATTTAACTTTCTTGACTTTCTTGATTCGTCTTCTTCATTCATTTGTATCAACACTCCGCCAACCCCAGTATTACTCGCGTCACAATGAATTGCAAACGGTTTAGAAAAATCAGGACTGTGAAGAACAGGAGCAGTACTTAACTTAGTTTTCAGCACATCGAATGCTTTCTGTGCTTCTGATGTCCAAAGGAACTTTCGTTTAGTCCCTGTAAGATCAGACAACGGTGTCGAAATAATAGCATAATCTCCAATGAACTTACGATACCAGCCAGTCATTCCCAAAAATCGTCTTACCTCTTTTATGGATTTCGGAATTGGAAAGTCTCGTATTGAAGAAATTTTCTCAGGATCGGTTCTTATTACTCCTTTTCCAATTATCTGGCCTAGATATTTGATTTCTTCCATACAAAACTTGCTCTTTTCCACATTTATTGTTAATCCAGCCTCCCTAAATCTTTTTGCAACTAATTTCAATACCTCCAGATGATGAACAAATTCGTTCGAAACTATCAGCAAATCATCAAGATAAACGACAATTTCTGTTTTGAACTCATTCGGGATAACTTTATCCATGAGTCTCGACATCGTTTGAGGTGCGTTGCATAATCCAAAAGGCATAACCGTAAATTGATAAAGTGGACGACCTGGCACTGTGAAGGCGGTCTTTTCCTTAGATTCAGCATCCAGGGGAATCTGGCAAAAAGCATCTTTTAGATCTAATCCCGTAATAAACTCAGCTTTTGATAGTCTGCTTAAGATACCGTCAATGAAAGGGAGAGGATAAGCATCTTTAATAGTCACCATATTAACTTTTCGACTATCGGGACAAAGTCGATTTTTGCCAGGTTTACGAACTAGAACTACGGGCGAGCTCCAGGGACTAAGTGATTCTTCAATAACTCAAAGATTCAACATTCGATTTAACTCTTCATACATCATCTTTTCAATCGCAGGTGAGACAGGATAGTGACGTTGCTTGATTGGTCTGCAATTACCAACATCGATTGAATGGGCAATAAGATTAGTCTTTCCTAGTCCTTTTTTTGCAAATGACGGAAACAACTTGATTACATCCTATAAGGAGCTTTTCTGCGCAGCATTCAATTTGCAAAATTTAGCTTCTTGATTCTTCTCTTTAAATTCTGTGTCGCTAATTGAAAAGAGACTTAAATCAGGCAGACGATTGAAGGATTTCCAAAAGTCAATCCCCAAATATAATGATTGTGATAAGGAAGGAATAATGCACAATTCAATGGTGTTCTCAATACCTTTAAATTCGATGAGGGTTTTTAAAGAACCAATTATCTTTTGTTGTTTTCCATCAGCAGTTCTTACAGCTGATGTCATCTTTTTACATGGAATGTTCATTTGAAGAATTCGCTCAGCTAAGGCATTTCCGACACAGCTAATAGACGCACCAGTATCTAACAAACCATCCACTTCTTCATCAAAAACGAAGACACGGGCGTAAGGACATATATCGGTAGGATTGCTAATTATTGGCGATAATAATTTAAATTTTAATTGTTTCAAACTCCTCCAATACTTCTTCATTCTTTCTGATGATCTTCTTTTAGAATTAGTGATAAATTCATTTTTTTGTAAATTAACAGTTTTGCCGTCTACGGCGTTAATATCTTTCAATAAACGGTATGAAGATTTGTTTTTGTTTTTGCTTTTCTGTTGTTTTTGGGCACCTTTCGGTGCCTTCGCTGCTACGTTTTTTGAAACGTTACAATTTAAACACTTTGGTTTATAAGTATTAGGTAAACCGCAACCATAACAAACAACTTTCCGTTCGGCCAAACAATCTTGATAGCGGTGGCCATTTTCTTCACAATTCAAACAGTTCAGCGTTAATTCTGCCACAGCTTGAGAGTTGTCGCATGGTATTGTATAACTGTAATAACTGATAACTCCTTCACGGTGACTTCAGCAATTTTCCGGTGTTGATTGGATACCTTCACTTCATTACCTCTAGTCTTAATATCAGACAGTATGAGCTCCCGCTTACGACAAATTTCGCGAAGTTCACTAATTGTGGTTATAAGTAAGTTGACCAATCCAAGTTGAGTTCCCGGCAGCAAATTCCTTCTGACTATCTCCACAAGTACCTTACAAACTCCTCATTTGGTTTTTGCTTCCTGTCTCTGATTATTTCTCGAAAGTCAAAATCAGAACGAACGTCTTCGTACTGCGCACGAAGAGCTGCGCATAAAGCAGGCCATGTAATAAACGAAACTGACCTGTGATAACGCCAATACCAATCAGCTGCTTTGCCTTCAAAAAGACCATTATCAAATTTACATAACAAATCAAAATCTCCTCCTAGGGTTTGTTTAGTCAAAACCTCCACTCTATACAGGAAGGATTCAATTGACAACCCAGAAGTTCCCGTAAATCTGATCTTCCAATTGAAAATGATTTAACCTACTTTGTTAGTTTGAAGGCTTAATTCTGCGTTGTTCGTAACTGAAGGCACTGCAGGGTCTTGTAAATTACCAAGATTGGTACCATTAAGTCCTAGAAGATGATCTAATGGCTGCTGGCTAATGCTTCCAGTACGATTGAAGTCCAGGTTGAAATAGGATTGAGATTGAGCTTGATTTGGCACCGTCGATGAGGTGGGCAAATTTACTTTCGTTAATCCTTCTTCGATGTTTTTTTGTACCATCTCGATCATCGTTACGCTAAGGGATTCCAAGAATGTCGATTGTTGAGCTTGAACTGACGACAGCACCATTTCACTAATTTGTCGTGTAAGTTCGGGAGACAAGGTCTGCGAACGATCGGTTGGTTCTGGTGTATTAGCCATAACTGTTTTATTACTCTCTAGCAACCTAGTTTGTTGTCTAGTCAATATTTGACCGAAAAAATCTTCTATGGGCAAGTTAGTTTGGCAATTAGGACAATGCTGAGAGTTATTCAGGGATGCGTTCAGACACGTTTTATGAAAGGTGTGATCGTTCTATGAAAGTTCCTTTTGGGGTCTAGCTCGTTCTGACAAATAGAACAAATAAGTACCGATTCTGTCTGGCAAACTGTTAAATCTTCTTCACTTCAACGTAACGACATGAGAAAATACCGCAACAGAGTTTCAAACTATTCAAAAACTTAAAGTTAACAATTATAAAGATTTCTATGAACTAATAACCCAGTTGTGGTAAAGTAACGGTAATTAAAGTAAATTATTAATAGCACTGTTACATTGTTAGATCCTGGCTGGTTCAGCAAGCCTATATGTGTATGTAGATGTGATGTATTGGTGTAATGTAATATATTAAATCCAAAAAAAAACTAATAAAATAAGCATTTGCTATGCTTGGCTTGATCCCAAGTAATGGCAGATACAAAAATGTCCAAAAAGGCAATAGCAAAAGTTAGTGTTTTGGATGTGTTACAGACAACAATCCATAAATAGGCTCTTCTTAGTCAAAATCCAAAAACAGATAATCCAATTTATGAAGCGTAACGCCATAACAAGGTTCATTCCAATCTGAAGCTAGAATAAGACATTCCATTGTTATAGCTAATCACCGAAAATTGTCAAGAAAATGTTTAAGAGGTGCATCCGAAATAAGAAGTTGCACACCATGCATCTAACATATCCTGACTTCGAATGAACCAATATCGCATGTCCAACCCGTTGTACGATGGTTCAGCCAAGACGAAATCTAAAGCTAATATTCCGATGATGCAACAATATGAACACTACAAATGATAAAACATCTGTGATACTAAACAATGGGGGTTACGGGTAATTTTGTTATATGTAAAGTGGAAAAATGTAAGCGTAATTGGGGCACCGCAGTATTCAAGGATTCCATCATATAATAAACAATAATAATATCTCAAACTTCGGGGCCCCACGTTGGGCTCTTATCGAAATGTGTCTAGCTCGCCGAAATTGGGGGGGTTCATAAATGAAATTTTGCCCTATAGAATCTTTATAATTTTATAAGATGTAAGTGGATGTGTAGTCTATGTGAGCGTGTTAAGTGTACACTTACTTCGCCTGCCAGTATCATAACAACAAAATTAGTTTACAAACATTTTATTATTATGTTATTAGTATAAATGTTTAAACATATTAATGACAATTGTGTAACAGACTCAAAACTACGATTACGTAAACTTAAGAATTATAATCTAATTAAAATCTAATGCTAAGCCATTCTCAGAATGTATTCCTGATTGAGGCGGCGCTATGGACCGAAGGGTAGCTGATGAAAATTGAAAAAAAAACCTTTAATCTACTTGTCTAGAGATAGAAAAGTACTGTACCTCTCTCTTATATATTTATATTGTTAACTTTTGGGAACTCTTTATCGAATACATGTGCAACGATTGGTTACTGCTTCCGGCTTTGGCAGGTGATCTGGAACTCTTTATCTAATATATGTGCAACATTTGGTCATTTCTTCCAGTTTGTGCGCAGACAAGTCATCGAAAAATATTGCTAAATGATCTAGTCCTGTAAGAAGTTTCGTGGAGAACGAATTAACCACATTATATAAATACTAACAAAAGTTAATTTGTTTACGAACTAAAAATTTGATATTATAGAGCGTCCACTTAAAAGTTACAGTTTTGAAAGGTGACACTACCGAACCTTTTAAGTATTCTGGCAGTGATTACATTACCATAGACAAATTTTTCACTATAATAAATCCTATTTCAATTTTTTAGCGATTTGCAGTCCCAAAATGATAAAACTGACTTTTTTTGTCTAAATTCAAAAAATTTCCCCGAAATGGCAAAGCAAACAGTAAGAAAACATACCATCCTTACAACTAACATCAAGACCATCATACATTTTTGTTTTTTATCGAAACCATGCACTTCTATCTAGTTGCGCTTAGCCTCATATTCGTTTAATGATCTTCTCGAAGCGGGTACACTAATTTATTCTTGTTGGAAGCGAACATTCGTGCTTCCTAAACAATCTTTTTTTAGGGGAAGGTCGTCACTATACGTATATTACGGTGGTGGTAAAAAGGGAGTAAGGAAGCAGAGATAGACAGATTTGTAACCTGGGTTTAACGTGGATTCCTGCCATGATGGCTTAACCCCACGGTGGCCCAAGCCACTTTAGGCGTAATATACGCCCCCTGGCGAGTTAGACAATCCCTACAGGGTAGGGGCCTAAGCAGCACCAGAGTCCAGAACAGTTTATTGCGTATGGATCAATAAACCCCACTCTGGTCAATGGTGAGACCTAGCTGCACCCGATTGTTCCACTTTGGCTTGGAACTGCCAACCACAGCCACCACGAGCACTCCCCGAAAGGCCGCACCCAAGCAGTCAGAACTTACAAATTGGTCAACTCAAAAGAATTCAAAAACGGGAAAGATAAATGCGCTTGTTCCTACCATAAGCTTTCCATAATCGCCGTTGATCAATTACCACCATTGCCGCTAGGCATTCGTGGATATAGAATTCAAAGCGTACAATTTAAAGCGTAAAAATAGGCAAAAAGGGAAGAAAAAACCTTCCGTCAAATCCTTCTTCATTTATACATATAATTGACTCATATTATTTTATTTGAGGACTTATAACACTCTAATATGCACCCCTTAGAGGTACATGTTCAAGGCAAAAGAACCAAAACACCTTTAATTTATTTAGTATAATTTTATGTATTGAGAAAAGATCGGCCCTTTATCGAGTAAATCCAATACATCTTATATTTTATAAGCTGTCTTATATATGAGAAATTTTAATTTTCATTACGACTTTAATTTCAATCCCATCATTTACCCGCAGGCATACATGGCTTAGTGAGCGAGCCTGCTGACCCCAGGGCTCCCAGTTTATAATACAAAGCCTTAGGCGTACTTTGCGCAACTGACAGTCAGACTGCTTGACTTTGGATTAGCCATACCATCCCGGCTATCCAGCACCAGAGCTACTCTTCATCGAGATATATAAGTCTCGGGCATCGCACTGACATCGCAGGGACGATCTACCATGCACTCGCTAAATTACTATCTCTACGTACTATAACGTATTAACTTCCTAGGTAGTAATTAGCTTCATGAGTGAAGAGTTCATCTTACAGTGAACCCCGACACCATCTCTCAGAAAACTCGTCGCCGAGTTATGGTAGTCCAAAACCTTAAACCCTTCTTCGCCGGCCGAAGCCGTTGCGCGGGGATCACCACTTGGAGGTGAGGGTTTCGGCCATCTATGCTCCCTATTAAAGCATAGTTTATCACCCCAGAGATAGACAATAGAAGCATACGGGTATGTACATCTTCAATTGATAAATGTTATGCCATTATCAACTGATCATTCACCATAGGTTCGAGGCCACGCCAACCGTAATTAGAGTATAATCTGTCGTATTATAAATTGAGCACGGGTATGTCGACTTGATAGGCGCGCTTTTTAAATATTCTTTTGTGCGGTAGCCCGTTATTTAATATAACTACTAATACTGCAGTATTGTATTAGATAAGTTAGAAATCAAGAGGCAAAATATTATGTAGCTCTCCGGCAGTGGTTTAATTGACATAGGCAGCTTCTTAAAAAAAAAGGGATTATCTACAGTGGCTTCCTTACTTAATGTATATATACATCAACCTCCGCTATTAGTCAATTTTGGTAATTAAGGTAGATTATATATGCGATCCAATGACGATCGCATTGTTCTTCAAGTGCCTCAGATATCTCTAGTATAGGTTATTTGGATGGAATATATTACTTTTGTATAGTATTTTAATTCCAACCACCGCTAACTAATTACCAACTATACGTTGTGTAGTAGTTTGTTTACTTGCTATATTTGATTTATCGCAACTGATTTCAAACCATTATTTTCTTGACTAATAAATAATTTGGGATAATGTTGATATTCATACAATTTCCACAAATTACCATTAGTATATGATGTGATTGTAGGGGAAGCAGTTGGCATATGCGCTCGAACAGAAGTTAGCTGTTAAGCTTCATATTCAAAATAATTAAGTGAGATATTGTTATGAAACACGTATCTTATGAAATTAATGGAATTCTAAATCGTTCGCAAAAATAACAAAAGTAACTGTTTTCCACGCTTCTACCTAGCGATGCCATGAAATATAAAAGAAGAACGAAATTTCCATACCATGTTATGAGGTATTTGATCAGAGTATAGACAGATGAATTTAATATGGAAACTATAGAGAGAGCTCGCAATGAAAGCAAAGAACTTTTTTTCTTAAATTAATTTGGTCATCCTAGATATATATTAATATATATAATCCAATTTATTAAATTTTGTTTCATACGGTTTGCAATTTTTTTATTCCGATATTTTAAAGTTGTTGGTAAAGTTTTCGACAGAAATATCCTTCCGGCTACTTTGCACTGGGGTCTTATGAGAGATTTTAAATTCCACAAAAATTATGTTTAAAGCAGCACACACGTTTGCAGACTTTGCTATATTTTAGGGACCATGGCAGCTCCTGTTTGTTGACTTGTAAGTCCTTATACTTACCTTTATAATAAAATAGTTGGTTGTTACCTTTAATTTTTTTAAATATTGTTGGAATTCTTTTTCTTGTTTTTCATGTACATCAATGTTTATTTAATTCTCTAAATAATAATAGGGTAGCTCTTCTTGGCGTCGCTCAACATACTCAGGTGTCATCGCCTAAAACTAATAACTAAAAATTGGGCAGGTCGCATTAGCTGCTCGTGCAAATGTGGTTATCCCTACTAAATTCTCCCCTACTCAAAACTCCCCATCCGTGAACCCTACTGCTCCTAGTACAGATGACATTTGCTTGAAGGCAGTTCCTCCCAGAAAGGCAATATATATGTGAAGACTGGCACCTGAAACATCTGTGGATAATATAAGAAGTTATCTGGCGGCGAAAGTCCCATTTGACAATTGTTAACATTTTCAAATTGGCTCCTTCTCAACCTAGAGCAATCGCGTCTTTTAAAATTCTAGTTCTGACTGAAAACATTTATATGTTGTTCAATAAACCTTTCTGGCTGGTTTGATCTTTAATTAAGAAATTTATCCCTCGTGGTCGACCACGTAATGCTAATGCAGTAGCCCTGTCCCCTTCAAAAAACTAAACATTTCTTCCGGCTCATTATCTCTCATTTATCCAAATGTTAGAGGACTAATTAAAAAAATGCGTTCTACTTTCCTAAATTTAGTGACCACGGAGTTTTCCAGTTTGGCCTTTACTGAAACTTGGTTAAAGTCTGATCTACATTCGTCGGAACTTTTCCATAATTCGTCTCAGAAATGATTGATTGTATCGCAATGGTGGTGGTGTTTTAATTGCCATATCTGCAGCCCTCCCCTCCTATTCAATTGAATTTCCCATTACTCCCGAGGTTGAATTTATCGTTATTCGAGCGAAATTTCCTAATAAACATTTATATGTGACCTGCTCTATATTCCCCCATATACGGATTGCTCCATATATAACAAACAGGCCGTTCTCATTTGCGAACTGGCCAAGAAAGTTAAACCTGCCGATATAGTCATTGCGTTCGGTGACTTCAATTTACCTCAAGTCGCTTGGTGTCACAGTGATAGTTCTGGCTGTTTGATTTGTACTTCAACATCTGGTAAAGATGTAGTCTTCTTTAATGAATTCCATCATAATTTAGTTCAATACAACGGTACCCCTAATTGCAATGGTAGACTGCTTTATCTTCGCTTTGCCAATTTTCCTGAGAATTGTGTTAATCATTGTCTTCCTTTTAATTTACCTGAGGGTCCTTATCATCCAGCATTGGATATTTCCTTTCATCACCAGCATGATGGTTCGTTGAACATCTGTAACGTTCCAAACTCAACTTTTTCACATAAATTTTGTGATTTCCATAAAATCAAAATTTCAATGTTAAAATCTCATCTTTCATATATTATGCTTGATTTTTCAACTGGAAGTATTGAAAGCTTACTGTTATCGTTCTACAATATATTAAATCTACCTATTTCTGCATCTGTTCCGGTCAAGCAGTCCCGACCTCGAAGTAGGTGTCCCCTGTAGTTTAATAAGACAATTAAATATTACAAGAATAGAAAAAACACGCTTTTAAAAAATATTCGGAAACTGGCTTTGCTTCCTACTGTTTCGCTTGCTCGGCGGAAAGGCATAGGTTTAACTCCCTCAACCACCAATATTATTGCAGATACCTGTAGTTCATTAAATCCTCTCTGTTTGCTAATCCTAAATACTCTTTTAAATTTATTAACTCAAAAAGAAAAATTGCCAATTTGGTTATATCTGAAAATGACGTTTTTAAAGGGTTGAGTTCTCTAAAATATAGGGTGAGTTTTCTAAAATATGCACCTGATGGAATTCCATCTCTTCATCTCTGTACTTAAATCTTGCGCTGTCGAGTTATGTGCCGTTATCTCAAATACTTTTAACCAGTCCTTTAGACGTTTTCCCTTTGTGTTGGAAGAATGCTCTCCTTATTCCTATTCACCAAAGTGGAAGTGGACAACGCGTACAGGGGCATAGCCAAGTTGAATGCCTTGCCTAAATTGTTCGAGCGATTTGTGACTCCCCATTTGGCCTTTGCCATTAATTCGTATATTTCTCCACACCAGCATGTCTTTCGGAAAGGAAGATTTTACGGTCACCATTTTGTTAGAGCTTACTTGTCATGTTTTCAAGGCTTTTTCTAGTGGCTCTCGCACAGATGTGATGTACACTGATTTAAGCAAAGCGTTTGATATGGTTAACCATAACCTACTTATCTTTAAACTCCAAGCCTCTGGCTTCCCTTTCTATTTAGTGGAATGGATAAGTTCTTATCTGCACAACATATCCTTCAGGGTTTTGTTCAATTTTATCACCTCGGATGGATTCTCCGTTATATCTGGTGTACCTCAAGGCAGCCACTTAGGTCCCATTTTATTTAGTTTATACTTTAATGATCTTCCATCGGTCGTTAATTCCAACCAGATCTTAATGTATGCGGATGATGTGAAACTGTTTTCCTCTGTCTCTGTTGAATCGCAGTCACATCAGCATCAATGTGACTTGGATAATTTTATTGCATGGTGCTCTTTGAATCTTCTGAAACTAAATCTGAGTAAATGTAAGAAGCTTTCATTCTCAAGAAGAAAGTCATTCATTACTCAGTATTTCATAGATTCACATAAGTTGGAGGACGTCGATTCGATCACAGATTTAGGCTTTCTATTTGACCATAGGTTACGTTTTAACTTGTATATTGAGCTCTCGATTAGGAAAGCTAGGTCCGCGCTTGGTTTTATAAAAAGGTGGTCCAAAGAGCTTGATGATCCCTACATTACGAAAAGTCTGTACATGTGTTTGGTTAGACCTATACTCGAATACGCCTCCGTTGTATGGTATCCTGCATGTAAGTGCTATGTAGATTCAACTGAATCTGTTCAAAAGCAATTCTTGCTGTTTGCCCTTAGGAATTTGGGTTCGGACCAGATTGCCTCTCTTCCCCCCTATGAAAATAGGTTGCTTCTATTATTCTTACCGTCGCTTGAGAAACGTAGATTTGTTCTTGGGGTTTCCTGCTCGATCAAAGTAAGAAATGGTACTATTGACTCGCCTGCATTACTTGGTGAGCTAAGCTTAAATGTCCCGAACCGCTTATCTAGGCACTTGATGTATTATGCTTATGTATTAAGCTTAGTCAGTGTAAATATAATTATGAACTGTTTAACCCGCTCAAAGTTGTTAGCAGAAACCTAAATGATATCTATCACTTATTGTCATTATAAGACTCTTTGAAGTCTACTAAAGCAATTTTGCTTAATATGCCCGATTTACCTACGTCGTACTTAAACTAACATTTCATTTTTAATATCTAATTTTTTATTTAAAATAATATTGTTTTGTTAACGTGTTTGTTGCCAAGCTTATGCACGTTTGCAAAGGTTTAGGGGTTCACTTGCAACCTGGATCTGTTCTTGTTGCGGGTGTGCTTCTGTACTAGTTATGTGCATGCTTTTTTCTTTTGTTTTTCTCTATTTTTATTTATTTATACATGAATTAATACTTTTTAAATTTACTGTGTTATTATTACTCTTCTTTTTTCTTCGTTGTGATTGTATATTAGTTTGAAAACAATTAATATAAGATTTTTGTTAAGATGCACTGAATTCAACGGTAATTTTTCTTAGTTGAATTTCATGTATTAATAGGTAAATAAATAAATAAATAAAATACGAACTTTCAACTGATTAAAATAGAAAGCTATTTCCAACACCTTTCCTCTTACCTACAATTTTCCATCAGGTTTTTAAAAAGCTTCTTGTTCGTTCCACAATTGAACAAGCACCAGGATATACCAGCTTGATTGCCACTTCCTTTGACCCATCGGCAACATTTCTATAAGGTATAAAGCATCGCAAACATGCAAATGAACTTCGCCCCCAGAAATTAACCATTGAAGATTACTTAAAACGTCATAAACAAAAAGACGATAAAGGAGCACTTTTCATCCACAAACAGGCGATTGGAGGAGCTGAATTAAAGCGCAACAGGAAACAACTCGCGCATTCAAGAATTCCAGTGTAACAAGCGGTTCCGTG
Source organism: Glossina fuscipes (assembly GCF_014805625.2). NCBI lineage: Eukaryota > Metazoa > Arthropoda > Insecta > Diptera > Glossinidae > Glossina > Glossina fuscipes. Next base: position 196,935 of record NW_024003752.1, read on the forward strand.
GCACATCTCCTTCAGATGTTAAATAAAAATAGATTCATTAGTAGGTTGGTAAATACAAAATTTCTAAAGTATGTTTGTTTTTGACAAGTAATAGCCTTTGTAAATACGCCTGTAACGTCTCGTTTGTCCATAAGTTTTCCACAAGAACTTCTTTCATACGGATTGTCTGCTGAATAAATTTGGTTATAATAATCACGCGTTTCGTTCTTACCGAATAATTATTATTGAGGGAACGCCCTAGTTGTCAGAATTTGTTATTTTTAGGCTTCAGTTCAGCTTCCGGGCGTCTTAATAATAATGATCCCAATTGCAGCAACTAACGATATGAACTCAGCTTTCGTCGAAGACAATGCCACTCTATTTTGTTTTCTTACTGACCATGAAATTACACTGGACTGTTGTGCAAAAATATAGTCGTTTGTAAGGTGGCGGTCGTTAATTTTTCCAGTCCAGTCAGAATCGTAGCCTTTAATATCAAGTTCTTTCTGCTTTTTATACACAGTGCCCTTATCGATTGTGCATTTCAAGTAATTTGTGCAGCTAACAGCAAGCACTCAATTTCCTCATTTTTTGGATACATACTGGTTGATAATTTTTGAATCCATTGGGGTCGAAGTTGGGTTGTATGCATTCATTCCAAATCGACCAAGAAGTCTGCTATGGAACGTGACTGATCAGTTTCGATGGCATCTTGACTTCTGCTGATTTTTGTACCAAGCACTGAAGATAACAACTTTTGATTTTACATTTTCTGATGAGCTTGGCTTTCAGTGATTTAATTCAAGTTGTTTGAGAAAATTAAAACGTTGTCGACGTATATAGCCACAAACAACTTTTATCTATCATCAACTTTGTGGCAATGCGTTGATTAACTTTACCTCTTACGAAACCCATTTTGAGCTACTCATTGTTAATAGTTCATTCTAAATACGTCCTGATTATTCCAAACCATGGCTTTTTGTTATTTTCCGTTCTTTTTCCTTCTTGTAATTCAGCGGACGGACGAAACCTAATTACCGAACGGGCTGATCTTACGCTCTGGGCCACTTTTTACCCTGCCCTATTTACGTTCTCCATCGGTCCATGATTTTTAATGGGAAATCCCAAAGGTGGGTCCCACAACTACTAAGCTACTTTCTTCGCATAAACAAAAAAAAAAAAAATTTATATTACAACATCGCAAAGATAATCAATCTTCTCATTTTATTCATTGTATGAATAGAAAAAAACAGTATAGAGTAATATAATATATTGGAGCAATACAGATGTGGGTATATCCATCTAATGTAATAATACGTACATACGAGTAATAAGAATAATAAAAAATATATACTATAACCAATTAAGATGTATAAGTTTCTTGATGGCTCTACACCTCTGATGAAACGACTGTTGCTGATGATGATGTTGCTATTGATGACGATATTGACGTTACAATTGCTTTAATTGAAACTAAACAACGTTATTGTGAGCAGCAAAGGTGATCTCGACATGTTTATGATCGCATAATACTTTTGACAGAATGTTAGTTTACATATACTTGTGTGCATACATTAATAGCCATAGCTGAAAATAATTTATGTACAGTACACTAATTTTAATTTAGTGCAGTTAATAATAACAATTATGAAATTCGTATATATATAATGCATGATTTACACGGTTTCATATAGATTTTTTGTCATTGCTCTTTTCATGTCAATCATATATTTCATTTTTTCTCATAACGTATCTATTTTTATGAACCATTAACAATCGACAATCAACAATTTTCTCGCAAATCATGATTATTTCAGTAATACTTATGAAGGTGAACTGTGTTGGATCTGCATTCTTTATCTTTGTAGAAATGGTACATACTGGACTTTATATATACATATTTACAAAAGCGCGTGAATATCTTTTGAGATGCAGAATAACTTTTCAGATTAAGCAGGCAGACAGCAGCACGCGCCACTACTATTTAACTCACGATAACTGGATACCTATAAACAGTTTTAGTATAACTTTTTATATAAATATAAGTAGCTAGATTTAAAAAATGTTCTTTTCATACACAGCCCTCTTCTGTCATTAGCACAACTTTTTACAGTGCAATCTCATTCCATTCTCACACTGTTCCATGTTCGTATTAAAATTTGTTTTCTGCTTTCCATTTCTTTAGATAGATTAGCTCATTAGCATTTCATTCATTTATCATTCATCATACCAAACCTACATTTTAAAGCGCCGTATATACTACTAGTGTTACTACAGAAAGCTAGTTACAGCAGAAAATTAAGTTGATTACAAGCTGTAGCCAATTAAAAGCATTAATTAGACAATTGGAGTAAAAAGCAAAAAAAAATGTTCTACTTTTAATAAATTTAATGTATTTGGCTTTGGTTCAGTTATTTGTAGATAAAATAGTTTTGTTTGAAATTTATTTCGTTTACAATTTACAGCTGCTTTCTCTTGCAACTAATAAATAACCAATGCCAACTCAGAACAATCAATACTAACACAAAACATGACCTATTTAATGGCCCCATAATTTGTCAATTAGAGAAAATGTATTTAATAACTGTTGTTCATATATGAAGCCACAAAAAAAGTATAGTCTTTAAACACTCCTCAATGCTATTACATACGTGAGATAAAACCAGTCGAAAAGCAAAAACTTAAGCTAGCTTTCAGATATGCGATTATCCCCGAGGTTGACGTAGAACTAGTCGCTACTCGGTAATGGTCCTCTCCTGTCAACCTTGTGGTATGTACAATTTGATTGTAAAAAAAACTAAAACCAATATAGTTAGGCGAAGCCGCCATTAGTTACCGTGCACCGCTAATAAAAATCTAACTTTTCCATGACATCATCCATAATTAGAGAAGCAGAAGCACCATACTTTGCCGCTCGATCCACCTGCTCATTTCCCAGTAAACCGATGTGACTTGGTACCCATAACATTTTAATTTTTCCGTCGGGTGTAGTAATTATATTCCTTAATTTGTTGATGGTGCTCCATCTCGAAGTCGAAGGATTCCGAACAGCTTGTAATACAGACAAACTGTCGGTAACAATAGCGGTTTTGAGTTTGTTTTTATGGGCAAGGTTGGCAGCGTGAAGGATAGCTCTGGCTTCAGTTATGAAAGTTGAAGTGCTTTCGTGAAATATGTGGTTGAGAAGAACCCGTCCTGTAGCATCTACCACCGCACAAGCAGGAGTCAGACCAGGAGATTTTGAGCCGTCTGTGTACAAAAGATTCCAACCAGTGCTGTCCAATACTTGGGTTTTTTCAGCTATTAGATTCCTGAAGACGTAATTTGGAGTATCTTCTTTCTTGTGCATAGACAGAGAGATGTCAAAAGAGCAGTCTTTCAAAATCCAGGGAGGTTTAACACCAAAAGAGCGGGAAATTTTTAAGGGAATGTTCAATTCCTTTGCGATGAACAAACAATGGTCAATTGCAGATGGTGACTTTGGAATTTTCTTCGCAATAATAATCTTTCTTACGTCACCACCGAGAATGGATTTGTTTGAATTAAGAAGCTTAGGGACTATTTTAGCTTTTAACTCATACAGTCTATTTTCTAAAGTTGGGAGACCAGTTTCAATTATAATATTATTTATGGGCGTCGTCCGAAAAGCATAACAACTTGCTCTGACGGCTTGGTGATAGACCGGTTTAAGGATGTTGATATTATATTTGCAGCTATTGCCATAAATTATCAAAGCATAGTCAATCTTGCTTAACACAAGCATTTTTGTAAGATAAGCAATAGTGTCAATATGCGCATGGCTTCTCCAAGCAACGTACTGTATGAAATTTACCCTTGTTAAAAGGGAGTTTTTTAACCGAAGACAGTGTGCTTTCCAATGATAATTGTTGGAAAACGTGAGCCCGAGAACATGGAGAGTCCGCACATTGAGTACTGGTAAGTCGTTAATATGCATCAGTAGGTTTCCTGCATCGCACATTTGTTTTCGACATATGTGCATTTTTTTTGATTTTTGTATAGAAATTTTAGCTCCTGACGAGTTTGCCCACGTGAAGATCTCACATGCAATAGATTCGAGGATGTTGATTGCTTTCGTGTTATCTTTTTCTTTTGTAAAAATGTATACATCGTCCGCGTAGAGACAATGTTCCACTCTTGGTACACGGCAAAGAATTTTGCTAATTTCGTTGAAAGCGATCTGGAGAAGCGTGACAGAGAGAGGAGATCCTTGCGGAATGCCATTCATTAGCGGAAAGGAATCAGAAAGATGATTGTTGATTCTAACTTTGAACCACCGATGCGACATGAATGATTTGATGAAGTTGAAGAATTTGGGTGCAACATTCCATGATTTCAAGAGTCTTAAGATAACATGAAGACCAACTCTGTCAAATGCTTTTTCGAAATCAATTGAAACAATTGTTGCGTAATTTCGTTCGGAAATTGCTTTGCTTGTGAAATAATCAATATGTAACAGAGCGTCGATGCACCTTCTACCCCGCTTGAAACCAACTTGTTGCTTTGTTATCAGGTTCTTGGACTCAAGAAACCAAGATAATCTAGATGCCATAATCTTCTCTAATACCTTAGAGAGGCAAGGTAAAAGAGAAACTGGGCGATAATCTGATGCGATGGAGACATTTTTTGACTTTGAAATTGGAACAATTGTAGCCAGTTTCCACATGTAGGGTATATGGCCAGTCATAAATACCGTATTAGGTCCAGTAATTTCTTTTTACTAGACTTAGACATAGCACTGATCATTTGGTGGGAGATGCGGTCTAGACCAGGTGTCTTCCCCTTCAAATTGGAGAGACA